>NC_084507.1:0-210000 GCF_024500385.1 Phyllopteryx taeniolatus
CCCCCGTCCAAACATTAGGTTTCGCTCCAGGAGTAGGCGTTATTGCCTAAATTGTCACATGACGACCTTTGTGATTTGGCAGGACTTAGAGTGCTTAAGTATGAGCCAGTGGGCTGACGTTCAACACACTCGATAGTGTGAATCACCTTTCAGGGGAGGCCACCCCCGAGTCTCTGGACGGTTGTGGAGCCGAGCGGCGCCCGTCCAAACATTAAGTTTCGCTCCAGGAGTAGGCCTTTATTGCCTAAATTGTAACATGAGGAACCCTGTGAATTTGGCGCCACTTTTAGGGTGCTTAATTTCAAACTAGTGGGCTAAGATTTGAAAGGAACGATCGGTGGGAATCCAGCTTTCATGGGAGGCCACCCCCGAGTCTCTGGACGGTTGTGGGGCCGAGCGGCGACCTTCAAAACATTCAGTTTCACTCCAGTAGTAGGCCTTTATTGTCTAAATTGTAACATAAGTACCTCTCTGAATTTGGTGCGACTTTTAGGGTGCGTAATTTCAAACTAGTGGGCTAAGATTTGAAACAAACGATTGGTGGGAATCCAGCTTTCAGGGGAGGCCACCCCCGAGTCTCTGGACGGTTGTGGGGCCGAGCGGCGACCGTCAAAACACTCCGTTTCGCTCAAGTAGTAGGCCTTTATTGACTAAATTGTAACATGACGACCCTTTTGATTTTGGCAGGACTTTTGAGCGCTTAAGTTTGAGCCAGTGGGCTGACGTTCGACACACTCGATCGGTGTGAATCCACCTTTCAGCGGAGGTCTCCCCCGAGTCTCTGGACGGTTGTGGGGCCGAGCGGCGCCCGTCCAAACATTAGGTTTCGCTCCAGTAGTAGGCCTTTATTGCCTAAATTGTAACATGAGGACCTCTGTGAATTTGGCGAGACTTTTAGGGTGCTTAATTTTGAACTCGTGGGCTAAGATTTGAAAAAAACAATCGGTGGGAATCCAGCTTTCAGGGGAGGCCACCCCCGAGTCTCTGGACGGTTGTGGAGCCGAGCGGCGCCCGTCCAAACATTAAGTTTCGCTCCAGGAGTAGGCCTTTATTGCCTAAATTGTAACATGAGGACCCCTGTGAAATTGGCGCCACTTTTAGGGTGCTTGAATTTCAAACTAGTGGGCTAAGATTTGAAACAAACGATCGGTGGGAATCCAGCTTTCATGGGAGGCCACCTCCGAGTCTCTGGACGGTTGTGGGGCCGAGCGGCGACCGTCAAAATATTCAGTTTCACTCCAGTAGTAGGCCTTTATTGTCTAAATTGTAACATAATGACCTCTGTGAATTTGGCGAGACTTTTAGGGTGCTTAATTTTGAACTTGTGGGCTAAGATTTGAAAGAAACAATCGGTGGGAATCCAGCTTTCAGGGGAGGCCTACCCCGAGTCTCTGGACGGTTGTGGGGCCGAGCGGCGAGCGTCAAAGCACTCCGTTTCGCTCAAGTAGTAGCCCTTTATTGACTAAATTGTCACATGACGACCTTTGTGATTTTGGCAGGACTTTTGAGTGCTTAAGTTTGAGCCAGTGGGCTGATGTTCGACACACTCGATAGGTGTGAATCCACCTTTCAGCGGAGGCCACCCCCGAGTCTCTGGACGGTTGTGGAGCCGAGCGGCGCCCGTCCAAACATTAAGTTTCGCTCCAGGAGTAGGCCTTTATTGCCTAAATTGTAACATGAGGACCCCTGTGAATTTGGCGCCACTTTTAGGGTGCTTAATTTCAAACTAGTGGGCTAAGATTTGAAACAAACGATCGGTGGGAATCCAGCTTTCATGGGAGGCCACCCCCGAGTCTCTGGACGGTTGTGGGGCCGAGCGGCGACCGTCAAAACATTCAGTTTCACTCCAGTAGTAGGCCTTTATTGTCTAAATTGTAACATAAGGACCTCTCTGAATTTGGTGCGACTTTTAGGGTGCGTAATTTCAAACTAGTGGGCTAAGATTTGAAACAAACGATCGGTGGGAATCCAGCTTTCATGGGAGGCCAACTCCGAGTCTCTGGACGGTTGTGGGGCCGAGCGGCGACCGTCAAAATATTCAGTTTCACTCCAGTAGTAGGCCTTTATTGTCTAAATTGTAACATAAGGACCTCTGTGAATTTGGCGAGACTTTTAGGGTGCTTAATTTTGAACTTGTGGGCTAAGATTTGAAAGAAACAATCGGTGGGAATCCAGCTTTCAGGGGAGGCCTACCCCGAGTCTCTGGACGGTTGTGGGGCCGAGCGGCGAGCGTCAAAGCACTCCGTTTCGCTCAAGTAGTAGGCCTTTATTGCCTAAATTCTAACATGAGGACCCCTGTGAATTTGGCGTGACGTTTTAGGGTGCTTAATTTCGAACTAGTGGGCTAAGATTTGAAAGGAACGATCGGTGGGAATCCAGCTTTCAGGGGAGGCCACCCCCGAGTCTCTGGACGGTTGTGGAGCCGAGCGGCGCCCGTCCAAACATTAAGTTTCGCTCCAGGAGTAGGCCTTTATTGCCTAAATTGTAACATGAGGAACCCTGTGAATTTGGCGCCACTTTTAGGGTGCTTAATTTCAAACTAGTGGGCTAAGATTTGAAACAAACGATCGGTGGGAATCCAGCTTTCATGGGAGGCCACCCCCGAGTCTCTGGACGGTTGTGGGGCCGAGCGGCGACCGTCAAAACATTCAGTTTCACTCCAGTAGTAGGCCTTGATTGTCTAAATTGTAACATAAGGACCTCTCTGAATTTGGTGCGACTTTTATGGTGCGTAATTTCAAACTAGTGGGCTAAGATTTGAAACAAACGATTGGTGGGAATCCAGCTTTCAGGGGAGGCCACCCCCGAGTCTCTGGACGGTTGTGGGGCCGAGCGGCGACCGTCAAAACACTCCGTTTCGCTCAAGTAGTAGGCCTTTATTGACTAAATTGTAACATGACGACCCTTTTGATTTTGGCAGGACCTTTGAGCGCTTAAGTTTGAGCCAGTGGGCTGACGTTCGACACACTCGATCGGTGTGAATCCACCTTTCAGCGGAGGTCTCCCCCGAGTCTCTGGACGGTTGTGGGGCCGAGCGGCGCCCGTCCAAACATTAGGTTTCGCTCCAGGAGTAGGCCTTTATTGCCTAAATTGTAACATGAGGACCCCTGTGAATTTGGCGCCACTTTTAGGGTGCTTAATTTCAAACTAGTGGGCTAAGATTTGAAACAAACGATCGGTGGGAATCCAGCTTTCATGGGAGGCCACCCCCGAGTCTCTGGACGGTTGTGGGGCCGAGCGGCGACCGTCAAAACATTCAGTTTCACTCCAGTAGTAGGCCTTTATTGTCTAAATTGTAACATAAGGACCTCTCTGAATTTGGTGCGACTTTTAGGGTGCGTAATTTCAAACTAGTGGGCTAAGATTTGAAACAAACGATCGGTGGGAATCCAGCTTTCATGGGAGGCCAACTCCGAGTCTCTGGACGGTTGTGGGGCCGAGCGGCGACCGTCAAAATATTCAGTTTCACTCCAGTAGTAGGCCTTTATTGTCTAAATTGTAACATAAGGACCTCTGTGAATTTGGCGAGACTTTTAGGGTGCTTAATTTTGAACTTGTGGGCTAAGATTTGAAAGAAACAATCGGTGGGAATCCAGCTTTCAGGGGAGGCCTACCCCGAGTCTCTGGACGGTTGTGGGGCCGAGCGGCGAGCGTCAAAGCACTCCGTTTCGCTCAAGTAGTAGGCCTTTATTGCCTAAATTCTAACATGAGGACCCCTGTGAATTTGGCGTGACGTTTTAGGGTGCTTAATTTCGAACTAGTGGGCTAAGATTTGAAAGGAACGATCGGTGGGAATCCAGCTTTCAGGGGAGGCCACCCCCGAGTCTCTGGACGGTTGTGGAGCCGAGCGGCGCCCGTCCAAACATTAAGTTTCGCTCCAGGAGTAGGCCTTTATTGCCTAAATTGTAACATGAGGAACCCTGTGAATTTGGCGCCACTTTTAGGGTGCTTAATTTCAAACTAGTGGGTTAAGATTTGAAACAAACGATCGGTGGGAATCCAGCTTTCATGGGAGGCCACCCCCGAGTCTCTGGACGGTTGTGGGGCCGAGCGGCGACCGTCAAAACATTCAGTTTCACTCCAGTAGTAGGCCTTTATTGTCTAAATTGTAACATGACGACCCTTTTGATTTTGGCAGGACTTTTGAGCGCTTAAGTTTGAGCCAGTGGGCTGACGTTCGACACACTCGATCGGTGTGAATCCACCTTTTAGCGGAGGTCTCCCCCGAGTCTCTGGACGGTTGTGGGGCCGAGCGGCGCCCGTCCAAACATTAGGTTTCGCTCCAGTAGTAGGCCTTTATTGCCTAAATTGTAACATGAGGACCCCTGTGAATTTGGCGCGACTTTTAGGGTTCTTAATTTCGAACTATTGGGCTAAGATTTGAAACAAACGATCGGTGGGAATCCAGCTTTCAGGGGAGGCCACCCCCGAGTCTCTGGACGGTTGTGGGGCCGAGCGGCGCCCGTCCAAACATTAAGTTTCGCTCAAGTAGTAGGCCTTTATTTTCTAAATTTTAACATGAGGACCCCTGTTAATTTGGCGCGACTCTTAGGGTGCTTAATTTCGAACTAGTGGGCTAAGATTTGAAAGGAACGATCGGTGGGAATCCAGCTTTCAGGGGAGGCCACCCCCGAGTCTCTGGACGGTTGTGGGGCCGAGCGGCGACCGTCAAAACTTTCAGTTTCACTCCAGTAGTAGGCCTTTATTGCCTAAATTGTAACATGAGGACCCCTGTGAATTTGGCGCGACTTTTAGGGTTCTTAATTTCGAACTAGTGGGCTAAGATTTGAAACAAACGATCGGTGGGAATCCAGCATTCAGGGGAGGCCACCCCCGAGTCTCTGGACGGTTGTGGGGCCGAGCGGCGACCGTCAAAACATTCAGTTTCGCTCAAGTAGTAGGCCTTTATTTTCTAAATTTTAACATGAGGACCCCTGTTAATTTGGCGCGACTTTTAGGGTGCTTAATTTCGAACTAGTGGGCTAAGATTTGAAAGGAACGATCGGTGGGAATCCAGCTTTCAGGGGAGGCCACCCCCGAGTCTCTGGACGGTTGTGGAGCCGAGCGGCGCCCGTCCAAACATTAATTTTCGCTCCAGGAGTAGGCCTTTATTGCCTAAATTGTAACATGAGGAACCCTGTGAATTTGGCGCCACTTTTAGGGTGCTAAATTTCAAACTAGTGGGCTAAGATTTGAAACAAACGATCGGTGGGAATCCAGCTTTCATGGGAGGCCACCCCCGAGTCTCTGGACGGTTGTGGGGCCGAGCGGCGACCGTCAAAACATTCAGTTTCACTCCAGTAGTAGGCCTTTATTGTCTAAATTGTAACATAAGGACCTCTCTGAATTTGGTGCGACTTTTAGGGTGCGTAATTTCAAACTAGTGGGCTAAGATTTGAAACAAACGATTGGTGGGAATCCAGCTTTCAGGGGAGGCCACCCCCGAGTCTCTGGACGGTTGTGGGGCCGAGCGGCGACCGTCAAAACACTCCGTTTCGCTCAAGTAGTAGGCCTTTATTGACTAAATTGTAACATGACGACCCTTTTGATTTTGGCAGGACTTTTGAGCGCTTAAGTTTGAGCCAGTGGGCTGACGTTCGACACACTCGATCGGTGTGAATCCACCTTTTAGCGGAGTTCTCCCCCGAGTCTCTGGACGGTTGTGGGGCCGAGCGGCGCCCGTCCAAACATTAGGTTTCGCTCCAGTAGTAGGCCTTTATTGCCTAAATTGTAACAGGAGGACCCCTGTGAATTTGGCGCGACTTTTAGGGTTCTTAATTTCGAACTATTGGGCTAAGATTTGAAACAAACGATCGGTGGGAATCCAGCTTTCAGGGGAGGCCACCCCCGAGTCTCTGGACGGTTGTGGGGCCGAGCGGCGCCCGTCCAAACATTAAGTTTCGCTCAAGTAGTAGGCCTTTATTTTCTAAATTTTAACATGAGGACCCCTGTTAATTTGGCGCGACTCTTAGGGTGCTTAATTTCGAACTAGTGGGCTAAGATTTGAAAGGAACGATCGGTGGGAATCCAGCTTTCAGGGGAGGCCACCCCCGAGTCTCTGGACGGTTGTGGGGCCGAGCGGCGACCGTCAAAACTTTCAGTTTCACTCCAGTAGTAGGCCTTTATTGCCTAAATTGTAACATGAGGACCCCTGTGAATTTGGCGCGACTTTTAGGGTTCTTAATTTCGAACTAGTGGGCTAAGATTTGAAACAAACGATCGGTGGGATTCCAGCTTTCAGGGGAGGCCACCCCCGAGTCTCTGGACGGTTGTGGGGCCGAGCGGCGACCGTCAAAACATTAAGTTTCGCTCCAGGAGTAGGCCTTTATTGCCTAAATTGTAACATGAGGAACCCTGTGAATTTGGCGCCACTTTTAGGGTGCTTAATTTCAAACTAGTGGGCTAAGATTTGAAACAAACGATCGGTGGGAATCCAGCTTTCATGGGAGGCCACCCCCGAGTCTCTGGACGGTTGTGGGGCCGAGCGGCGACCGTCAAAACATTCAGTTTCACTCCAGTAGTAGGCCTTTATTGTCTAAATTGTAACATAAGGACCTCTCTGAATTTGGTGCGACTTTTAGGGTGCTTAATTTCAAACTAGTGGGCTAAGATTTGAAACAAACGATTGGTGGGAATCCAGCTTTCAGGGGAGGCCACCCCCGAGTCTCTGGACGGTTGTGGGGCCGAGCGGCGACCGTCAAAACACTCCGTTTCGCTCAAGTAGTAGGCCTTTATTGACTAAATTGTAACATGACGACCCTTTTCATTTTGGCAGGACTTTTGAGCGCTTAAGTTTGAGCCAGTGGGCTGACGTTCGACACACTCGATCGGTGTGAATCCACCTTTCAGCGGAGGTCTCCCCCGAGTCTCTGGACGGTTGTGGGGCCGAGCGGCCCCCGTCCAAACATTAGGTTTCGCTCCAGGAGTAGGCCTTTATTGCCTAAATTGTCACATGACGACCTTTGTGATTTTGGCAGGACTTATGAGTGCTTAAGTTTGAGCCAGTGGGCTGACGTTCGACACACTCGATAGGTGTGAATCCACCTTTCAGCGGAGGCAACCCCCGAGTATCTGGACGGTTGTGGGGCCGAGCGGCGCCCGTCCAAACATTAGGTTTCGCTCCAGGAGTAGGCCTTTATAGCCTAAATTGTAACATGAGGACCCCTGTGAATTTGGCACGACTTTTAGGGTACTTAGTTTCAAACTAGTGGGCTAAGATTTGAAACAAACGATCGGTGGGAATCCAGCTTTCATGGGAGGCCACCCCCGAGTCTCTGGACGGTTGTGGGGCCGAGCGGCGACCGTCAAAACTTTCAGTTTCACTCCAGTAGTAGGCCTTTATTGTCTAAATTGTAACATAAGGACCTCTCTGAATTTGGTGCGACTTTTAGGGTGCGTAATTTCAAACTAGTGGGCTAAGATTTGAAACAAACGATCGGTGGGAATCCAGCTTTCAGGGGAGGCCACCCCCGAGTCTCTGGACGGTTGTGGGGCCGAGCGGCGACCGTCAAAACATTCAGTTTCACTCCAGTAGTAGGCCTTTATTGTCTAAATTGTAACATAAGGACCTCTCTGAATTTGGTGCGACTTTTAGGGTGCGTAATTTCAAACTAGTGGGCTAAGATTTGAAACAAACGATTGGTGGGAATCCAGCTTTCAGGGGAGGCCTACCCCGAGTCTCTGGACGGTTTTGGGGCCGAGCGGCGACCGTCTAAACATTCAATTTCGCTCCAGTAGTAGGCCTTTATTGCCTAAATTGTAACATGAGGACCTCTGTGAATTTGGCGAGACTTTTAGGGTGCTTAATTTTGAACTCGTGGGCTAAGATTTGAAAGAAACAATCGGTGGGAATCCAGCTTTCAGGGGAGGCCACCCCCGAGTTTCTGGACGGTTGTGGAGCCGAGCGGCGCCCGTCCAAACATTAAGTTTCGCTCCAGGAGTAGGCCTTTATTGCCTAAATTGTAACATGAGGACCCCTGTGAAATTGGCGCCACTTTTAGGGTGCTTGAATTTCAAACTAGTGGGCTAAGATTTGAAACAAACGATCGGTGGGAATCCAGCTTTCATGGGAGGCCACCTCCGAGTCTCTGGACGGTTGTGGGGCCGAGCGGCGACCGTCAAAATATTCAGTTTCACCCAGTAGTAGGCCTTTATTGTCTAAATTGTAACATAAGGACCTCTGTGAATTTGGCGAGACTTTTAGGGTGCTTAATTTTGAACTTGTGGGCTAAGATTTGAAAGAAACAATCGGTGGGAATCCAGCTTTCAGGGGAGGCCTACCCCGAGTCTCTGGACGGTTGTGGGGCCGAGCGGCGAGCGTCAAAGCACTCCGTTTCGCTCAAGTAGTAGCCCTTTATTGACTAAATTGTCACATGACGACCTTTGTGATTTTGGCAGGACTTTTGAGTGCTTAAGTTTGAGCCAGTGGGCTGATGTTCGACACACTCGATAGGTGTGAATCCACCTTTCAGCGGAGGCCACCCCCGAGTCTCTGGACGGTTGTGGGGCCGAGCGGCGCCCGTCCAAACATTAGGTTTCGCTACAGGAGTAGGCCTTTATCGCCTAAATTGTCACATGACGACCTTTGTGATTTTGGCAGGACTTATGAGTGCTTAACTTTGAGCCAGTGGGCTGACGTTCGACACACTCGATAGGTGTGAATCCATCTTTCAGCGGAGGCAACCCCCGAGTATCTGGACGGTTGTGGGGCCGAGCGGCGCCCGTCCAAACATTAAGTTTCGCTCCAGGAGTAGGCCTTTATTGCCTAAATTGTAACATGAGGACCCCTGTGAATTTGGCGCCACTTTTAGGGTGCTTAATTTCAAACTAGTGGGCTAAGATTTGAAACAAACGATCGGTGGGAATCCAGCTTTCATGGGAGGCCACCCCCGAGTCTCTGGACGGTTGTGGGGCCGAGCGGCGCCCGTCCAAACATTAAGTTTCGCTCCAGGAGTAGGCCTTTATTGCCTAAATTGTAACATTTGGACCCCTGTGAATTTGGCGCAACTTTTAGGGTGCTTAATTTCGAACTAGTGGGTTAAGATTTGAAACAAACGATCGGTGGGAATCCAGCTTTCATGGTAGGCCACCCCCGAGTCTCTGGACGGTTGTGGGGCCGAGCGGCGACCGTCAAAACATTCAGTTTCGCTCCAGGAGTAGGCCTTTATTGCCTAAATTGTAACATGAGGACCCCTGTGAATTTGGCACGACTTTTAGGGTACTTAGTTTCAAACTAGTGGGCTAAGATTTGAAACAAACGATCGGTGGGAATCCAGCTTTCAGGGGAGGCCACTCCCGATTCTCTGGACGGTTGTGGGGCCGAGCGGCGCCCGTCCAAACATTAAGTTTCGCTCCAGTAGTAGGCCTTTATTGCCTAAATTGTAACATGAGGACCCCTGTGAATTTGGCGCCACTTTTAGGGTGCTTAATTTCAAACTAGTGGGCTAAGATTTGAAACAAAGGATCGGTGGGAATCCAGCTTTCATGGGAGGCCACCCCCGAGTCTCTGGACGGTTGTGGGGCCGAGCGGCGACCGTCAAAACATTCAGTTTCACTCCAGTAGTAGGCCTTTATTGTCTAAATTGTAACATAAGGACCTCTCTGAATTTGGTGCGACTTTTAGGGTGCGTAATTTCAATCTAGTGGGCTAAGATTTGAAACAAATGATTGGTGGGATTCCAGCTTTCAGGGGAGGCCTACCCCGAGTCTCTGGACGGTTTTGGGGCCGAGCGGGGACCGTCTAAACATTCAATTTCGCTCCAGTAGTAGGCCTTTATTGCCTAAATTGTAACATGAGGACTTCTGTGAATTTGGCGAGACTTTTAGGGTGCTTAATTTTGAACTCGTGGGCTAAGATTTGAAAGAAACAATCGGTGGGAATCCAGCTTTCAGGGGAGGCCTACCCCGAGTCTCTGGACGGTTGTGGGGCCGAGCGGCGAGCGTCAAAGCACTCCGTTTCGCTCAAGTAGTAGCCCTTTATTGACTAAATTGTCACATGACGACCTTTGTGATTTTGGCAGGACTTTTGAGTGCTTAAGTTTGAGCCAGTGGGCTGACGTTCGACACACTCGATAGGTGTGAATCCACCTTTCAGCGGAGGCCACCCCCGAGTCTCTGGACGGTTGTGGGGCCGAGCGGCGAGCGTCAAAGCAATCCGTTTCACTCAAGTAGTAGGCCTTTATTGCCTAAATTCTAACATGAGGACCCCTGTGAATTTGGCGTGACGTTTTAGGGTGCTTAATTTCGAACTAGTGGGCTAAGATTTGAAAGAAACGATCGGTGGGAATCCAGCTTTCAAGGGAGGCCACCCCCGAGTCTCTGGACGGTTGTGGAGCCGAGCGGCGCCCGTCCAAACATTAAGTTTCGCTCCAGGAGTAGGCCTTTATTGCCTAAATTGTAACATGAGGAACCCTGTGAATTTGGCGCCACTTTTAGGGTGCTTAATTTCAAACTAGTGGGCTAAGATTTGAAACAAACGATCGGTGGGAATCCAGCTTTCATGGGAGGCCACCCCCGAGTCTCTGGACGGTTGTGGGGCCGAGCGGCGACCGTCAAAACATTCAGTTTCACTCCAGTAGTAGGCCTTTATTGTCTAAATTGTAACATAAGGACCTCTCTGAATTTGGTGCGACTTTTAGGGTGCGCAATTTCAAACTAGTGGGCTAAGATTTGAAACAAACGATCGGTGGGAATCCAGCTTTCATGGGAGGCCACCTCCGAGTCTCTGGACGGTTGTGGGGCCGAGCGGCGACCGTCAAAATATTCAGTTTCACTCCAGTAGTAGGCCTTTATTGTCTAAATTGTAACATAAGGACCTCTGTGAATTTGGCGAGACTTTTAGGGTGCTTAATTTTGAACTTGTGGGCTAAGATTTGAAACAAACGATCGGTGGGAATCCAGCTTTCAGGGGAGGCCTACCCCGAGTCTCTGGACGGCTTTGGGGCCGAGCGGCGACCGTCTAAACATTCAATTTCGCTCCTGTAGTAGGCCTATATTGCCTAAATTGTAACATGAGGACCTCTGTGAATTTGGCGAGAATTTTAGGGTGCTTAATTTCGAACTCGTGGGCTAAGATTTGAAAGAAACGATCGGTGGGAATCCAGCTTTCATGGGAGGCCACCCCCGAGTCTCTGGACGGTTGTGGGGCCGAGCGGCGACCGTCAAAACGTTCAGTTTCACTCCAGTAGTAGGCCTTTATTGTCTAAATTGTAACATAAGGACCTCTCTGAATTTGGTGCGACTTTTAGGGTACGTAACTTCAAACTAGTGGGCTAAGATTTGAAACAAACGATTGGTGGGAATCCAGCTTTCAGGGGAGGCCTACCCCGAGTCTCTGGACGGTTTTGGGGCCGAGCGGCGACCGTCTAAACATTCAATTTCGCTCCAGTAGTAGGCCTTTATTGCCTAAATTTTAACATGAGGACCTCTGTGAATTTGGCGAGACTTTTAGGGTGCTTAATTTTGAACTCGTGGGCTAAGATTTGAAAGAAACAATCGGTGGGAATCCAGCTTTCAGGGGAGGCCACCCCCGAGTCTCTGGACGGTTGTGGAGCCGAGCGGCGCCCGTCCAAACAATAAGTTTTGCTCCAGGAGTAGGCCTTTATTGCCTAAATTGTAACATGAGGACCCCTGTGAATTTGGCGCGACGTTTAGGGTGCTTAATTTCAAACGAGTGGGCTAAGATTTAAACAAACGATTGGTGGGAATCCAGCTTTCAGGGGAGGCCTACCCCGAGTCTCTGGACGGTTTTGGGGCCAAGCTGCGACCGTCTAAACATTCAATTTCGCTCCAGTAGTAGGCCTTTATTGCCTAAATTGTAACATGAGGACCTCTGTGAATTTGGTGAGACTTTTAGGGTGCATAATTTTGAACTCGTGGGCTAAGATTTGAAAGAAACAATCGGTGGGAATCCAGCTTTGAGGGGAGGCCACCCCCGAGTCTCTGGACGGTTGTGGAGCCGAGCGGCGCCCGTCCAAACATTAAGTTTCGCTCCAGGAGTAGGCCTTTATTGACTAAATTGTCACATGACGACCTTTGTGATTTTGGCAGGACTTATGAGTGCTTAAGTTTGAGCCAGTGGGCTGACGTTCGACACACTCGATAGCTGTGAATCCACCTTTCAGCGGAGGCAACCCCCGAGTCTCTGGACGATTGTGGGGCCGAGCGGCGCCCTTCCAAACATTAAGTTTCGCTCCAGGAGTAGGCCTTTATAGCCTAAATTGTAACATGAGGACCCCTGTGAATTTGGCGCAACTTTTAGGGTGCTTAATTTCGAACTAGTGGGTTAAGATTTGAAACAAACGATCGGTGGGAATCCAGCTTTCATGGTAGGCCACCCCCGAGTCTCTGGACGGTTGTGGGGCCGAGCGGCGACCGTCAAAACATTCAGTTTCGCTCAAGTAGTAGGCCTTTATTGTCTAAATTGTAACATAAGGACCTCTCTGAATTTGGTGCGACTTTTAGGGAGCGTAATTTCAAACTAGTGGGCTAAGATTTGAAACAAACGATCGGTGGGAATCCAGCTTTCAGGGGAGGCCTACCCCGAGTCTCTGGACGGCTTTGGGGCCGAGCGGCGACCGTCTAAACATTCAATTTCGCTCCTGTAGTAGGCCTTTATTGCCTAAATTGTAACATGAGGACCTCTGTGAATTTGGCGAGAATTTTAGGGTGCTTAATTTCGAACTCGTGGGCTAAGATTTGAAAGAAACGATCGGTGGGAATCCATCTTTCATGGGAGGCCACCCCCGAGTCTCTGGACGGTTGTGGGGCCGAGCGGCGACCGTCAAAACGTTCAGTTTCACTCCAGTAGTAGGCCTTTATTGTCTAAATTGTAACATAAGGACCTCTCTGAATTTGGTGCGACTTTTAGGGTGCGTAATTTCAAACTAGTGGGCTAAGATTTGAAACAAACGATTGGTGGGAATCCAGCTTTCAGGGGAGGCCTACCCCGAGTCTCTGGACGGTTTTGGGGCCGAGCGGCGACCGTCTAAACATTCAATTTCGCTCCAGTAGTAGGCCTTTATTGCCTAAATTTTAACATGAGGACCTCTGTGAATTTGGCGAGACTTTTAGGGTGCTTAATTTTGAACTCGTGGGCTAAGATTTGAAAGAAACAATCGGTGGGAATCCAGCTTTCAGGGGAGGCCACCCCCGAGTCTCTGGACGGTTGTGGAGCCGAGCGGCGCCCGTCCAAACATTAAGTTTTGCTCCAGGAGTAGGCCTTTATTGCCTAAATTGTAACATGAGGACCCCTGTGAATTTGGCGCGACGTTTAGAGTGCTTAATTTCAAACGAGTGGGCTAAGATTTGAAACAAACGATCGGTGGGAATCCAGCTTTCAGGGGAGGCCTACCCCGAGTCTCTGGACGGCTTTGGGGCCGAGCGGCGACCGTCTAAACATTCAATTTCGCTCCTGTAGTAGGCCTTTATTGCCTAAATTGTAACATGAGGACCTCTGTGAATTTGGCGAGAATTTTAGGGTGCTTAATTTCGAACTCGTGGGCTAAGATTTGAAAGAAACGATCGGTGGGAATCCAGCTTTCATGGGAGGCCACCCCCGAGTCTCTGGACGGTTGTGGGGCCGAGCGGCGACCGTCAAAACGTTCAGTTTCACTCCAGTAGTAGGCCTTTATTGTCTAAATTGTAACATAAGGACCTCTCTGAATTTGGTGCGACTTTTAGGGTACGTAACTTCAAACTAGTGGGCTAAGATTTGAAACAAACGATTGGTGGGAATCCAGCTTTCAGGAGAGGCCTACCCCGAGTCTCTGGACGGTTTTGGGGCCGAGCGGCGACCGTCTAAACATTCAATTTCGCTCCAGTAGTAGGCCTTTATTGCCTAAATTTTAACATGAGGACCTCTGTGAATTTGGCGAGACTTTTAGGGTGCTTAATTTTGAACTCGTGGGCTAAGATTTGAAAGAAACAATCGGTGAGAATCCAGCTTTCAGGGGAGGCCACCCCCGAGTCTCTGGACGGTTGTGGAGCCGAGCGGCGCCCGTCCAAACAATAAGTTTTGCTCCAGGAGTAGGCCTTTATTGCCTAAATTGTAACATGAGGACCCCTGTGAATTTGGCGCGACGTTTAGGGTGCTTAATTTCAAACGAGTGGGCTAAGATTTGAAACAAACGATTGGTGGGAATCCAGCTTTCAGGGGAGGCCTACCCCGAGTCTCTGGACGGTTTTGGGGCCAAGCGGCGACCGTCTAAACATTCAATTTCGCTCCAGTAGTAGGCCTTTATTGCCTAAATTGTAACATGAGGACCTCTGTGAATTTGGTGAGACTTTTAGGGTGCATAATTTTGAACTCGTGGGCTAAGATTTGAAAGAAACAATCGGTGGGAATCCAGCTTTCAGGGGAGGCCACCCCCGAGTCTCTGGACGGTTGTGGAGCCGAGCGGCGCCCGTCCAAACATTAAGTTTCGCTCCAGGAGTAGGCCTTTATTGACTAAATTGTCACATGACGACCTTTGTGATTTTGGCAGGACTTATGAGTGCTTAAGTTTGAGCCAGTGGGCTGACGTTCGACACACTCGATAGCTGTGAATCCACCTTTCAGCGGAGGCAACCCCCGAGTCTCTGGACGATTGTGGGGCCGAGCGGCGCCCTTCCAAACATTAAGTTTCGCTCCAGGAGTAGGCCTTTATAGCCTAAATTGTAACATGAGGACCCCTGTGAATTTGGCGCAACTTTTAGGGTGCTTAATTTCGAACTAGTGGGTTAAGATTTGAAACAAACGATCGGTGGGAATCCAGCTTTCATGGTAGGCCACCCCCGAGTCTCTGGACGGTTGTGGGGCCGAGCGGCGACCGTCAAAACATTCAGTTTCGCTCAAGTAGTAGGCCTTTATTGTCTAAATTGTAACATAAGGACCTCTCTGAATTTGGTGCGACTTTTAGGGAGCGTAATTTCAAACTAGTGGGCTAAGATTTGAAACAAACGATCGGTGGGAATCCAGCTTTCAGGGGAGGCCTACCCCGAGTCTCTGGACGGCTTTGGGGCCGAGCGGCGACCGTCTAAACATTCAATTTCGCTCCTGTAGTAGGCCTTTATTGCCTAAATTGTAACATGAGGACCTCTGTGAATTTGGCGAGAATTTTAGGGTGCTTAATTTCGAACTCGTGGGCTAAGATTTGAAAGAAACGATCGGTGGGAATCCATCTTTCATGGGAGGCCACCCCCGAGTCTCTGGACGGTTGTGGGGCCGAGCGGCGACCGTCAAAACGTTCAGTTTCACTCCAGTAGTAGGCCTTTATTGTCTAAATTGTAACATAAGGACCTCTCTGAATTTGGTGCGACTTTTAGGGTGCGTAATTTCAAACTAGTGGGCTAAGATTTGAAACAAACGATTGGTGGGAATCCAGCTTTCAGGGGAGGCCTACCCCGAGTCTCTGGACGGTTTTGGGGCCGAGCGGCGACCGTCTAAACATTCAATTTCGCTCCAGTAGTAGGCCTTTATTGCCTAAATTTTAACATGAGGACCTCTGTGAATTTGGCGAGACTTTTAGGGTGCTTAATTTTGAACTCGTGGGCTAAGATTTGAAAGAAACAATCGGTGGGAATCCAGCTTTCAGGGGAGGCCACCCCCGAGTCTCTGGACGGTTGTGGAGCCGAGCGGCGCCCGTGCAAACATTAAGTTTTGCTCCAGGAGTAGGCCTTTATTGCCTAAATTGTAACATGAGGACCCCTGTGAATTTGGCGCGACGTTTAGGGTGCTTAATTTCAAACGAGTGGGCTAAGATTTGAAAGAAACAATCGGTGGGAATCCAGCTTTCAGGGGAGGCCACCCCCGAGTCTCTGGACGGTTGTGGAGCCGAGCGGCGCCCGTCCAAACATTAAGTTTTGCTCCAGGAGTAGGCCTTTATTGCCTAAATTGTAACATGAGGACCCCTGTGAATTTGGCGCGACGTTTAGGGTGCTTAATTTCAAACGAGTGGGCTAAGATTTGAAACAAACGATCGGTGGGAATCCAGCTTTCAGGGGAGGCCTTCCCCGAGTCTCTGGACGGCTTTGGGGCCGAGCGGCGACCGTCTAAACATTCAATTTCGCTCCTGTAGTAGGCCTTTATTGCCTAAATTGTAACATGAGGACCTCTGTGAATTTGGCGAGAATTTTAGTGTGCTTAATTTCGAACTCGTGGGCTAAGATTTGAAAGAAACGATCGGTGGGAATCCAGCTTTCATGGGAGGCCACCCCCGAGTCTCTGGACGGTTGTGGGGCCGAGCGGCGACCGTCAAAACGTTCAGTTTCACTCCAGTAGTAGGCCTTTATTGTCTAAATTGTAACATAAGGACCTCTCTGAATTTGGTGCGACTTTTAGGGTGCGTAATTTCAAACTAGTGGGCTAAGATTTGAAACAAACGATTGGTGGGAATCCAGCTTTCAGGGGAGGCCTACCCCGAGTCTCTGGACGGTTTTGGGGCCGAGCGGCGACCGTCTAAACATTCAATTTCGCTCCAGTAGTAGGCCTTTATTGCCTAAATTTTAACATGAGGACCTCTGTGAATTTGGCGAGACTTTTAGGGTACTTAATTTTGAACTCGTGGGCTAAGATTTGAAAGAAACAATCGGTGGGAATCCAGCTTTCAGGGGAGGCCACCCCCGAGTCTCTGGACGGTTGTGGAGCCGAGCGGCGCCCGTCCAAACATTAAGTTTTGCTCCAGGAGTAGGCCTTTATTGCCTAAATTGTAACATGAGGACCCCTGTGAATTTGGCGCCACTTTTAGGGTGCTTAATTTCAAACTAGTGGGCTAAGATTTGAAACAAACGATCGGTGGGAATCCAGCTTTCATGGGAGGCCACCTCCGAGTCTCTGGACGGTTTTGGGGCCGAGCGGCGACCGTCTAAACATTCAATTTCGCTCCTGTAGTAGGCCTTTATTGCCTAAATTGTAACATGAGGACCTCTGTGAATTTGGCGAGAATTTTAGGGTGCTTAATTTCGAACTCGTGGGCTAAGATTTGAAAGAAACGATCGGTGGGAATCCAGCTTTCATGGGAGGCCACCCCCGAGTCTCTGGACGGATGTGGGGCCGAGCGACGACCGTCAAAACGTTCAGTTTCACTCCAGTAGTAGGCCTTTATTGTCTAAATTGTAACATAAGGACCTCTCTGAATTTGGTGCGACTTTTAGGGTGCGTAATTTCAAACTAGTGGGCTAAGATTTGAAACAAACGATTGGTGGGAATCCAGCTTTCAGGGGAGGCCTACCCCGAGTCTCTGGACGGTTTTGGGGCCGAGCGGCGACCGTCTAAACATTCAATTTCGCTCCAGTAGTAGGCCTTTATTGCCTAAATTTTAACATGAGGACCTCTGTGAATTTGGCGAGAATTTTAGGGTGCTTAATTTCTAACTCGTGGGCTAAGATTTGAAAGAAACAATCGGTGGGAATCCAGCTTTCAGGGGAGGCCACCCCCGAGTCTCTGGACGGTTGTGGAGCCGAGCGGCGCCCGTCCAAACATTAAGTTTTGCTCCAGGAGTAGGCCTTTATTGCCTAAATTGTAACATGAGGACCCCTGTGAATTTGGCGCGACGTTTAGGGTGCTTAATTTCAAACGAGTGGGCTAAGATTTGAAACAAACGATCGGTGGGAATCCAGCTTTCAGGGGAGGCCTACCCCGAGTCTCTGGACGGCTTTGGGGCCGAGCGGCGACCGTCTAAACATTCAATTTCGCTCCTGTAGTAGGCCTATATTGCCTAAATTGTAACATGAGGACCTCTGTGAATTTGGCGAGAATTTTAGGGTGCTTAATTTCGAACTCGTGGGCTAAGATTTGAAAGAAACGATCGGTGGGAATCCAGCTTTCATGGGAGGCCACCCCCGAGTCTCTGGACGGTTGTGGGGCCGAGCGGCGACCGTCAAAACGTTCAGTTTCACTCCAGTAGTAGGCCTTTATTGTCTAAATTGTAACATAAGGACCTCTCTGAATTTGGTGCGACTTTTAGGGTACGTAACTTCAAACTAGTGGGCTAAGATTTGAAACAAACGATTGGTGGGAATCCAGCTTTCAGGGGAGGCCTACCCCGAGTCTCTGGACGGTTTTGGGGCCGAGCGGCGACCGTCTAAACATTCAATTTCGCTCCAGTAGTAGGCCTTTATTGCCTAAATTTTAACATGAGGACCTCTGTGAATTTGGCGAGACTTTTAGGGTGCTTAATTTTGAACTCGTGGGCTAAGATTTGAAAGAAACAATCGGTGGGAATCCAGCTTTCAGGGGAGGCCACCCCCGAGTCTCTGGACGGTTGTGGAGCCGAGCGGCGCCCGTCCAAACAATAAGTTTTGCTCCAGGAGTAGGCCTTTATTGCCTAAATTGTAACATGAGGACCCCTGTGAATTTGGCGCGACGTTTAGGGTGCTTAATTTCAAACGAGTGGGCTAAGATTTGAAACAAACGATTGGTGGGAATCCAGCTTTCAGGGGAGGCCTACCCCGAGTCTCTGGACGGTTTTGGGGCCAAGCTGCGACCGTCTAAACATTCAATTTCGCTCCAGTAGTAGGCCTTTATTGCCTAAATTGTAACATGAGGACCTCTGTGAATTTGGTGAGACTTTTAGGGTGCATAATTTTGAACTCGTGGGCTAAGATTTGAAAGAAACAATCGGTGGGAATCCAGCTTTCAGGGGAGGCCACCCCCGAGTCTCTGGACGGTTGTGGAGCCGAGCGGCGCCCGTCCAAACATTAAGTTTCGCTCCAGGAGTAGGCCTTTATTGACTAAATTGTCACATGACGACCTTTGTGATTTTGGCAGGACTTATGAGTGCTTAAGTTTGAGCCAGTGGGCTGACGTTCGACACACTCGATAGCTGTGAATCCACCTTTCAGCGGAGGCAACCCCCGAGTCTCTGGACGATTGTGGGGCCGAGCGGCGCCCTTCCAAACATTAAGTTTCGCTCCAGGAGTAGGCCTTTATAGCCTAAATTGTAACATGAGGACCCCTGTGAATTTGGCGCAACTTTTAGGGTGCTTAATTTCGAACTAGTGGGTTAAGATTTGAAACAAACGATCGGTGGGAATCCAGCTTTCATGGTAGGCCACCCCCGAGTCTCTGGACGGTTGTGGGGCCGAGCGGCGACCGTCAAAACATTCAGTTTCGCTCAAGTAGTAGGCCTTTATTGTCTAAATTGTAACATAAGGACCTCTCTGAATTTGGTGCGACTTTTAGGGAGCGTAATTTCAAACTAGTGGGCTAAGATTTGAAACAAACGATCGGTGGGAATCCAGCTTTCAGGGGAGGCCTACCCCGAGTCTCTGGACGGCTTTGGGGCCGAGCGGCGACCGTCTAAACATTCAATTTCGCTCCTGTAGTAGGCCTTTATTGCCTAAATTGTAACAGGAGGACCCCTGTGAATTTGGCGCGACTTTTAGGGTTCTTAATTTCGAACTATTGGGCTAAGATTTGAAACAAACGATCGGTGGGAATCCAGCTTTCAGGGGAGGCCACCCCCGAGTCTCTGGACGGTTGTGGGGCCGAGCGGCGCCCGTCCAAACATTAAGTTTCGCTCAAGTAGTAGGCCTTTATTTTCTAAATTTTAACATGAGGACCCCTGTTAATTTGGCGCGACTCTTAGGGTGCTTAATTTCGAACTAGTGGGCTAAGATTTGAAAGGAACGATCGGTGGGAATCCAGCTTTCAGGGGAGGCCACCCCCGAGTCTCTGGACGGTTGTGGGGCCGAGCGGCGACCGTCAAAACTTTCAGTTTCACTCCAGTAGTAGGCCTTTATTGCCTAAATTGTAACATGAGGACCCCTGTGAATTTGGCGCGACTTTTAGGGTTCTTAATTTCGAACTAGTGGGCTAAGATTTGAAACAAACGATCGGTGGGATTCCAGCTTTCAGGGGAGGCCACCCCCGAGTCTCTGGACGGTTGTGGGGCCGAGCGGCGACCGTCAAAACATTAAGTTTCGCTCCAGGAGTAGGCCTTTATTGCCTAAATTGTAACATGAGGAACCCTGTGAATTTGGCGCCACTTTTAGGGTGCTTAATTTCAAACTAGTGGGCTAAGATTTGAAACAAACGATCGGTGGGAATCCAGCTTTCATGGGAGGCCACCCCCGAGTCTCTGGACGGTTGTGGGGCCGAGCGGCGACCGTCAAAACATTCAGTTTCACTCCAGTAGTAGGCCTTTATTGTCTAAATTGTAACATAAGGACCTCTCTGAATTTGGTGCGACTTTTAGGGTGCTTAATTTCAAACTAGTGGGCTAAGATTTGAAACAAACGATTGGTGGGAATCCAGCTTTCAGGGGAGGCCACCCCCGAGTCTCTGGACGGTTGTGGGGCCGAGCGGCGACCGTCAAAACACTCCGTTTCGCTCAAGTAGTAGGCCTTTATTGACTAAATTGTAACATGACGACCCTTTTCATTTTGGCAGGACTTTTGAGCGCTTAAGTTTGAGCCAGTGGGCTGACGTTCGACACACTCGATCGGTGTGAATCCACCTTTCAGCGGAGGTCTCCCCCGAGTCTCTGGACGGTTGTGGGGCCGAGCGGCCCCCGTCCAAACATTAGGTTTCGCTCCAGGAGTAGGCCTTTATTGCCTAAATTGTCACATGACGACCTTTGTGATTTTGGCAGGACTTATGAGTGCTTAAGTTTGAGCCAGTGGGCTGACGTTCGACACACTCGATAGGTGTGAATCCACCTTTCAGCGGAGGCAACCCCCGAGTATCTGGACGGTTGTGGGGCCGAGCGGCGCCCGTCCAAACATTAGGTTTCGCTCCAGGAGTAGGCCTTTATAGCCTAAATTGTAACATGAGGACCCCTGTGAATTTGGCACGACTTTTAGGGTACTTAGTTTCAAACTAGTGGGCTAAGATTTGAAACAAACGATCGGTGGGAATCCAGCTTTCATGGGAGGCCACCCCCGAGTCTCTGGACGGTTGTGGGGCCGAGCGGCGACCGTCAAAACTTTCAGTTTCACTCCAGTAGTAGGCCTTTATTGTCTAAATTGTAACATAAGGACCTCTCTGAATTTGGTGCGACTTTTAGGGTGCGTAATTTCAAACTAGTGGGCTAAGATTTGAAACAAACGATCGGTGGGAATCCAGCTTTCAGGGGAGGCCACCCCCGAGTCTCTGGACGGTTGTGGGGCCGAGCGGCGACCGTCAAAACATTCAGTTTCACTCCAGTAGTAGGCCTTTATTGTCTAAATTGTAACATAAGGACCTCTCTGAATTTGGTGCGACTTTTAGGGTGCGTAATTTCAAACTAGTGGGCTAAGATTTGAAACAAACGATTGGTGGGAATCCAGCTTTCAGGGGAGGCCTACCCCGAGTCTCTGGACGGTTTTGGGGCCGAGCGGCGACCGTCTAAACATTCAATTTCGCTCCAGTAGTAGGCCTTTATTGCCTAAATTGTAACATGAGGACCTCTGTGAATTTGGCGAGACTTTTAGGGTGCTTAATTTTGAACTCGTGGGCTAAGATTTGAAAGAAACAATCGGTGGGAATCCAGCTTTCAGGGGAGGCCACCCCCGAGTTTCTGGACGGTTGTGGAGCCGAGCGGCGCCCGTCCAAACATTAAGTTTCGCTCCAGGAGTAGGCCTTTATTGCCTAAATTGTAACATGAGGACCCCTGTGAAATTGGCGCCACTTTTAGGGTGCTTGAATTTCAAACTAGTGGGCTAAGATTTGAAACAAACGATCGGTGGGAATCCAGCTTTCATGGGAGGCCACCTCCGAGTCTCTGGACGGTTGTGGGGCCGAGCGGCGACCGTCAAAATATTCAGTTTCACCCAGTAGTAGGCCTTTATTGTCTAAATTGTAACATAAGGACCTCTGTGAATTTGGCGAGACTTTTAGGGTGCTTAATTTTGAACTTGTGGGCTAAGATTTGAAAGAAACAATCGGTGGGAATCCAGCTTTCAGGGGAGGCCTACCCCGAGTCTCTGGACGGTTGTGGGGCCGAGCGGCGAGCGTCAAAGCACTCCGTTTCGCTCAAGTAGTAGCCCTTTATTGACTAAATTGTCACATGACGACCTTTGTGATTTTGGCAGGACTTTTGAGTGCTTAAGTTTGAGCCAGTGGGCTGATGTTCGACACACTCGATAGGTGTGAATCCACCTTTCAGCGGAGGCCACCCCCGAGTCTCTGGACGGTTGTGGGGCCGAGCGGCGCCCGTCCAAACATTAGGTTTCGCTACAGGAGTAGGCCTTTATCGCCTAAATTGTCACATGACGACCTTTGTGATTTTGGCAGGACTTATGAGTGCTTAACTTTGAGCCAGTGGGCTGACGTTCGACACACTCGATAGGTGTGAATCCATCTTTCAGCGGAGGCAACCCCCGAGTATCTGGACGGTTGTGGGGCCGAGCGGCGCCCGTCCAAACATTAAGTTTCGCTCCAGGAGTAGGCCTTTATTGCCTAAATTGTAACATGAGGACCCCTGTGAATTTGGCGCCACTTTTAGGGTGCTTAATTTCAAACTAGTGGGCTAAGATTTGAAACAAACGATCGGTGGGAATCCAGCTTTCATGGGAGGCCACCCCCGAGTCTCTGGACGGTTGTGGGGCCGAGCGGCGCCCGTCCAAACATTAAGTTTCGCTCCAGGAGTAGGCCTTTATTGCCTAAATTGTAACATTTGGACCCCTGTGAATTTGGCGCAACTTTTAGGGTGCTTAATTTCGAACTAGTGGGTTAAGATTTGAAACAAACGATCGGTGGGAATCCAGCTTTCATGGTAGGCCACCCCCGAGTCTCTGGACGGTTGTGGGGCCGAGCGGCGACCGTCAAAACATTCAGTTTCGCTCCAGGAGTAGGCCTTTATTGCCTAAATTGTAACATGAGGACCCCTGTGAATTTGGCACGACTTTTAGGGTACTTAGTTTCAAACTAGTGGGCTAAGATTTGAAACAAACGATCGGTGGGAATCCAGCTTTCAGGGGAGGCCACTCCCGATTCTCTGGACGGTTGTGGGGCCGAGCGGCGCCCGTCCAAACATTAAGTTTCGCTCCAGTAGTAGGCCTTTATTGCCTAAATTGTAACATGAGGACCCCTGTGAATTTGGCGCCACTTTTAGGGTGCTTAATTTCAAACTAGTGGGCTAAGATTTGAAACAAAGGATCGGTGGGAATCCAGCTTTCATGGGAGGCCACCCCCGAGTCTCTGGACGGTTGTGGGGCCGAGCGGCGACCGTCAAAACATTCAGTTTCACTCCAGTAGTAGGCCTTTATTGTCTAAATTGTAACATAAGGACCTCTCTGAATTTGGTGCGACTTTTAGGGTGCGTAATTTCAATCTAGTGGGCTAAGATTTGAAACAAATGATTGGTGGGATTCCAGCTTTCAGGGGAGGCCTACCCCGAGTCTCTGGACGGTTTTGGGGCCGAGCGGCGACCGTCTAAACATTCAATTTCGCTCCAGTAGTAGGCCTTTATTGCCTAAATTGTAACATGAGGACTTCTGTGAATTTGGCGAGACTTTTAGGGTGCTTAATTTTGAACTCGTGGGCTAAGATTTGAAAGAAACAATCGGTGGGAATCCAGCTTTCAGGGGAGGCCTACCCCGAGTCTCTGGACGGTTGTGGGGCCGAGCGGCGAGCGTCAAAGCACTCCGTTTCGCTCAAGTAGTAGCCCTTTATTGACTAAATTGTCACATGACGACCTTTGTGATTTTGGCAGGACTTTTGAGTGCTTAAGTTTGAGCCAGTGGGCTGACGTTCGACACACTCGATAGGTGTGAATCCACCTTTCAGCGGAGGCCACCCCCGAGTCTCTGGACGGTTGTGGGGCCGAGCGGCGAGCGTCAAAGCAATCCGTTTCACTCAAGTAGTAGGCCTTTATTGCCTAAATTCTAACATGAGGACCCCTGTGAATTTGGCGTGACGTTTTAGGGTGCTTAATTTCGAACTAGTGGGCTAAGATTTGAAAGAAACGATCGGTGGGAATCCAGCTTTCAAGGGAGGCCACCCCCGAGTCTCTGGACGGTTGTGGAGCCGAGCGGCGCCCGTCCAAACATTAAGTTTCGCTCCAGGAGTAGGCCTTTATTGCCTAAATTGTAACATGAGGAACCCTGTGAATTTGGCGCCACTTTTAGGGTGCTTAATTTCAAACTAGTGGGCTAAGATTTGAAACAAACGATCGGTGGGAATCCAGCTTTCATGGGAGGCCACCCCCGAGTCTCTGGACGGTTGTGGGGCCGAGCGGCGACCGTCAAAACATTCAGTTTCACTCCAGTAGTAGGCCTTTATTGTCTAAATTGTAACATAAGGACCTCTCTGAATTTGGTGCGACTTTTAGGGTGCGCAATTTCAAACTAGTGGGCTAAGATTTGAAACAAACGATCGGTGGGAATCCAGCTTTCATGGGAGGCCACCTCCGAGTCTCTGGACGGTTGTGGGGCCGAGCGGCGACCGTCAAAATATTCAGTTTCACTCCAGTAGTAGGCCTTTATTGTCTAAATTGTAACATAAGGACCTCTGTGAATTTGGCGAGACTTTTAGGGTGCTTAATTTTGAACTTGTGGGCTAAGATTTGAAACAAACGATCGGTGGGAATCCAGCTTTCAGGGGAGGCCTACCCCGAGTCTCTGGACGGCTTTGGGGCCGAGCGGCGACCGTCTAAACATTCAATTTCGCTCCTGTAGTAGGCCTATATTGCCTAAATTGTAACATGAGGACCTCTGTGAATTTGGCGAGAATTTTAGGGTGCTTAATTTCGAACTCGTGGGCTAAGATTTGAAAGAAACGATCGGTGGGAATCCAGCTTTCATGGGAGGCCACCCCCGAGTCTCTGGACGGTTGTGGGGCCGAGCGGCGACCGTCAAAACGTTCAGTTTCACTCCAGTAGTAGGCCTTTATTGTCTAAATTGTAACATAAGGACCTCTCTGAATTTGGTGCGACTTTTAGGGTACGTAACTTCAAACTAGTGGGCTAAGATTTGAAACAAACGATTGGTGGGAATCCAGCTTTCAGGGGAGGCCTACCCCGAGTCTCTGGACGGTTTTGGGGCCGAGCGGCGACCGTCTAAACATTCAATTTCGCTCCAGTAGTAGGCCTTTATTGCCTAAATTTTAACATGAGGACCTCTGTGAATTTGGCGAGACTTTTAGGGTGCTTAATTTTGAACTCGTGGGCTAAGATTTGAAAGAAACAATCGGTGGGAATCCAGCTTTCAGGGGAGGCCACCCCCGAGTCTCTGGACGGTTGTGGAGCCGAGCGGCGCCCGTCCAAACAATAAGTTTTGCTCCAGGAGTAGGCCTTTATTGCCTAAATTGTAACATGAGGACCCCTGTGAATTTGGCGCGACGTTTAGGGTGCTTAATTTCAAACGAGTGGGCTAAGATTTGAAACAAACGATTGGTGGGAATCCAGCTTTCAGGGGAGGCCTACCCCGAGTCTCTGGACGGTTTTGGGGCCAAGCTGCGACCGTCTAAACATTCAATTTCGCTCCAGTAGTAGGCCTTTATTGCCTAAATTGTAACATGAGGACCTCTGTGAATTTGGTGAGACTTTTAGGGTGCATAATTTTGAACTCGTGGGCTAAGATTTGAAAGAAACAATCGGTGGGAATCCAGCTTTGAGGGGAGGCCACCCCCGAGTCTCTGGACGGTTGTGGAGCCGAGCGGCGCCCGTCCAAACATTAAGTTTCGCTCCAGGAGTAGGCCTTTATTGACTAAATTGTCACATGACGACCTTTGTGATTTTGGCAGGACTTATGAGTGCTTAAGTTTGAGCCAGTGGGCTGACGTTCGACACACTCGATAGCTGTGAATCCACCTTTCAGCGGAGGCAACCCCCGAGTCTCTGGACGATTGTGGGGCCGAGCGGCGCCCTTCCAAACATTAAGTTTCGCTCCAGGAGTAGGCCTTTATAGCCTAAATTGTAACATGAGGACCCCTGTGAATTTGGCGCAACTTTTAGGGTGCTTAATTTCGAACTAGTGGGTTAAGATTTGAAACAAACGATCGGTGGGAATCCAGCTTTCATGGTAGGCCACCCCCGAGTCTCTGGACGGTTGTGGGGCCGAGCGGCGACCGTCAAAACATTCAGTTTCGCTCAAGTAGTAGGCCTTTATTGTCTAAATTGTAACATAAGGACCTCTCTGAATTTGGTGCGACTTTTAGGGAGCGTAATTTCAAACTAGTGGGCTAAGATTTGAAACAAACGATCGGTGGGAATCCAGCTTTCAGGGGAGGCCTACCCCGAGTCTCTGGACGGCTTTGGGGCCGAGCGGCGACCGTCTAAACATTCAATTTCGCTCCTGTAGTAGGCCTTTATTGCCTAAATTGTAACATGAGGACCTCTGTGAATTTGGCGAGAATTTTAGGGTGCTTAATTTCGAACTCGTGGGCTAAGATTTGAAAGAAACGATCGGTGGGAATCCATCTTTCATGGGAGGCCACCCCCGAGTCTCTGGACGGTTGTGGGGCCGAGCGGCGACCGTCAAAACGTTCAGTTTCACTCCAGTAGTAGGCCTTTATTGTCTAAATTGTAACATAAGGACCTCTCTGAATTTGGTGCGACTTTTAGGGTGCGTAATTTCAAACTAGTGGGCTAAGATTTGAAACAAACGATTGGTGGGAATCCAGCTTTCAGGGGAGGCCTACCCCGAGTCTCTGGACGGTTTTGGGGCCGAGCGGCGACCGTCTAAACATTCAATTTCGCTCCAGTAGTAGGCCTTTATTGCCTAAATTTTAACATGAGGACCTCTGTGAATTTGGCGAGACTTTTAGGGTGCTTAATTTTGAACTCGTGGGCTAAGATTTGAAAGAAACAATCGGTGGGAATCCAGCTTTCAGGGGAGGCCACCCCCGAGTCTCTGGACGGTTGTGGAGCCGAGCGGCGCCCGTCCAAACATTAAGTTTTGCTCCAGGAGTAGGCCTTTATTGCCTAAATTGTAACATGAGGACCCCTGTGAATTTGGCGCGACGTTTAGAGTGCTTAATTTCAAACGAGTGGGCTAAGATTTGAAACAAACGATCGGTGGGAATCCAGCTTTCAGGGGAGGCCTACCCCGAGTCTCTGGACGGCTTTGGGGCCGAGCGGCGACCGTCTAAACATTCAATTTCGCTCCTGTAGTAGGCCTTTATTGCCTAAATTGTAACATGAGGACCTCTGTGAATTTGGCGAGAATTTTAGGGTGCTTAATTTCGAACTCGTGGGCTAAGATTTGAAAGAAACGATCGGTGGGAATCCAGCTTTCATGGGAGGCCACCCCCGAGTCTCTGGACGGTTGTGGGGCCGAGCGGCGACCGTCAAAACGTTCAGTTTCACTCCAGTAGTAGGCCTTTATTGTCTAAATTGTAACATAAGGACCTCTCTGAATTTGGTGCGACTTTTAGGGTACGTAACTTCAAACTAGTGGGCTAAGATTTGAAACAAACGATTGGTGGGAATCCAGCTTTCAGGAGAGGCCTACCCCGAGTCTCTGGACGGTTTTGGGGCCGAGCGGCGACCGTCTAAACATTCAATTTCGCTCCAGTAGTAGGCCTTTATTGCCTAAATTTTAACATGAGGACCTCTGTGAATTTGGCGAGACTTTTAGGGTGCTTAATTTTGAACTCGTGGGCTAAGATTTGAAAGAAACAATCGGTGAGAATCCAGCTTTCAGGGGAGGCCACCCCCGAGTCTCTGGACGGTTGTGGAGCCGAGCGGCGCCCGTCCAAACAATAAGTTTTGCTCCAGGAGTAGGCCTTTATTGCCTAAATTGTAACATGAGGACCCCTGTGAATTTGGCGCGACGTTTAGGGTGCTTAATTTCAAACGAGTGGGCTAAGATTTGAAACAAACGATTGGTGGGAATCCAGCTTTCAGGGGAGGCCTACCCCGAGTCTCTGGACGGTTTTGGGGCCAAGCGGCGACCGTCTAAACATTCAATTTCGCTCCAGTAGTAGGCCTTTATTGCCTAAATTGTAACATGAGGACCTCTGTGAATTTGGTGAGACTTTTAGGGTGCATAATTTTGAACTCGTGGGCTAAGATTTGAAAGAAACAATCGGTGGGAATCCAGCTTTCAGGGGAGGCCACCCCCGAGTCTCTGGACGGTTGTGGAGCCGAGCGGCGCCCGTCCAAACATTAAGTTTCGCTCCAGGAGTAGGCCTTTATTGACTAAATTGTCACATGACGACCTTTGTGATTTTGGCAGGACTTATGAGTGCTTAAGTTTGAGCCAGTGGGCTGACGTTCGACACACTCGATAGCTGTGAATCCACCTTTCAGCGGAGGCAACCCCCGAGTCTCTGGACGATTGTGGGGCCGAGCGGCGCCCTTCCAAACATTAAGTTTCGCTCCAGGAGTAGGCCTTTATAGCCTAAATTGTAACATGAGGACCCCTGTGAATTTGGCGCAACTTTTAGGGTGCTTAATTTCGAACTAGTGGGTTAAGATTTGAAACAAACGATCGGTGGGAATCCAGCTTTCATGGTAGGCCACCCCCGAGTCTCTGGACGGTTGTGGGGCCGAGCGGCGACCGTCAAAACATTCAGTTTCGCTCAAGTAGTAGGCCTTTATTGTCTAAATTGTAACATAAGGACCTCTCTGAATTTGGTGCGACTTTTAGGGAGCGTAATTTCAAACTAGTGGGCTAAGATTTGAAACAAACGATCGGTGGGAATCCAGCTTTCAGGGGAGGCCTACCCCGAGTCTCTGGACGGCTTTGGGGCCGAGCGGCGACCGTCTAAACATTCAATTTCGCTCCTGTAGTAGGCCTTTATTGCCTAAATTGTAACATGAGGACCTCTGTGAATTTGGCGAGAATTTTAGGGTGCTTAATTTCGAACTCGTGGGCTAAGATTTGAAAGAAACGATCGGTGGGAATCCATCTTTCATGGGAGGCCACCCCCGAGTCTCTGGACGGTTGTGGGGCCGAGCGGCGACCGTCAAAACGTTCAGTTTCACTCCAGTAGTAGGCCTTTATTGTCTAAATTGTAACATAAGGACCTCTCTGAATTTGGTGCGACTTTTAGGGTGCGTAATTTCAAACTAGTGGGCTAAGATTTGAAACAAACGATTGGTGGGAATCCAGCTTTCAGGGGAGGCCTACCCCGAGTCTCTGGACGGTTTTGGGGCCGAGCGGCGACCGTCTAAACATTCAATTTCGCTCCAGTAGTAGGCCTTTATTGCCTAAATTTTAACATGAGGACCTCTGTGAATTTGGCGAGACTTTTAGGGTGCTTAATTTTGAACTCGTGGGCTAAGATTTGAAAGAAACAATCGGTGGGAATCCAGCTTTCAGGGGAGGCCACCCCCGAGTCTCTGGACGGTTGTGGAGCCGAGCGGCGCCCGTGCAAACATTAAGTTTTGCTCCAGGAGTAGGCCTTTATTGCCTAAATTGTAACATGAGGACCCCTGTGAATTTGGCGCGACGTTTAGGGTGCTTAATTTCAAACGAGTGGGCTAAGATTTGAAAGAAACAATCGGTGGGAATCCAGCTTTCAGGGGAGGCCACCCCCGAGTCTCTGGACGGTTGTGGAGCCGAGCGGCGCCCGTCCAAACATTAAGTTTTGCTCCAGGAGTAGGCCTTTATTGCCTAAATTGTAACATGAGGACCCCTGTGAATTTGGCGCGACGTTTAGGGTGCTTAATTTCAAACGAGTGGGCTAAGATTTGAAACAAACGATCGGTGGGAATCCAGCTTTCAGGGGAGGCCTTCCCCGAGTCTCTGGACGGCTTTGGGGCCGAGCGGCGACCGTCTAAACATTCAATTTCGCTCCTGTAGTAGGCCTTTATTGCCTAAATTGTAACATGAGGACCTCTGTGAATTTGGCGAGAATTTTAGTGTGCTTAATTTCGAACTCGTGGGCTAAGATTTGAAAGAAACGATCGGTGGGAATCCAGCTTTCATGGGAGGCCACCCCCGAGTCTCTGGACGGTTGTGGGGCCGAGCGGCGACCGTCAAAACGTTCAGTTTCACTCCAGTAGTAGGCCTTTATTGTCTAAATTGTAACATAAGGACCTCTCTGAATTTGGTGCGACTTTTAGGGTGCGTAATTTCAAACTAGTGGGCTAAGATTTGAAACAAACGATTGGTGGGAATCCAGCTTTCAGGGGAGGCCTACCCCGAGTCTCTGGACGGTTTTGGGGCCGAGCGGCGACCGTCTAAACATTCAATTTCGCTCCAGTAGTAGGCCTTTATTGCCTAAATTTTAACATGAGGACCTCTGTGAATTTGGCGAGACTTTTAGGGTACTTAATTTTGAACTCGTGGGCTAAGATTTGAAAGAAACAATCGGTGGGAATCCAGCTTTCAGGGGAGGCCACCCCCGAGTCTCTGGACGGTTGTGGAGCCGAGCGGCGCCCGTCCAAACATTAAGTTTTGCTCCAGGAGTAGGCCTTTATTGCCTAAATTGTAACATGAGGACCCCTGTGAATTTGGCGCCACTTTTAGGGTGCTTAATTTCAAACTAGTGGGCTAAGATTTGAAACAAACGATCGGTGGGAATCCAGCTTTCATGGGAGGCCACCTCCGAGTCTCTGGACGGTTTTGGGGCCGAGCGGCGACCGTCTAAACATTCAATTTCGCTCCTGTAGTAGGCCTTTATTGCCTAAATTGTAACATGAGGACCTCTGTGAATTTGGCGAGAATTTTAGGGTGCTTAATTTCGAACTCGTGGGCTAAGATTTGAAAGAAACGATCGGTGGGAATCCAGCTTTCATGGGAGGCCACCCCCGAGTCTCTGGACGGATGTGGGGCCGAGCGACGACCGTCAAAACGTTCAGTTTCACTCCAGTAGTAGGCCTTTATTGTCTAAATTGTAACATAAGGACCTCTCTGAATTTGGTGCGACTTTTAGGGTGCGTAATTTCAAACTAGTGGGCTAAGATTTGAAACAAACGATTGGTGGGAATCCAGCTTTCAGGGGAGGCCTACCCCGAGTCTCTGGACGGTTTTGGGGCCGAGCGGCGACCGTCTAAACATTCAATTTCGCTCCAGTAGTAGGCCTTTATTGCCTAAATTTTAACATGAGGACCTCTGTGAATTTGGCGAGAATTTTAGGGTGCTTAATTTCTAACTCGTGGGCTAAGATTTGAAAGAAACAATCGGTGGGAATCCAGCTTTCAGGGGAGGCCACCCCCGAGTCTCTGGACGGTTGTGGAGCCGAGCGGCGCCCGTCCAAACATTAAGTTTTGCTCCAGGAGTAGGCCTTTATTGCCTAAATTGTAACATGAGGACCCCTGTGAATTTGGCGCGACGTTTAGGGTGCTTAATTTCAAACGAGTGGGCTAAGATTTGAAACAAACGATCGGTGGGAATCCAGCTTTCAGGGGAGGCCTACCCCGAGTCTCTGGACGGCTTTGGGGCCGAGCGGCGACCGTCTAAACATTCAATTTCGCTCCTGTAGTAGGCCTATATTGCCTAAATTGTAACATGAGGACCTCTGTGAATTTGGCGAGAATTTTAGGGTGCTTAATTTCGAACTCGTGGGCTAAGATTTGAAAGAAACGATCGGTGGGAATCCAGCTTTCATGGGAGGCCACCCCCGAGTCTCTGGACGGTTGTGGGGCCGAGCGGCGACCGTCAAAACGTTCAGTTTCACTCCAGTAGTAGGCCTTTATTGTCTAAATTGTAACATAAGGACCTCTCTGAATTTGGTGCGACTTTTAGGGTACGTAACTTCAAACTAGTGGGCTAAGATTTGAAACAAACGATTGGTGGGAATCCAGCTTTCAGGGGAGGCCTACCCCGAGTCTCTGGACGGTTTTGGGGCCGAGCGGCGACCGTCTAAACATTCAATTTCGCTCCAGTAGTAGGCCTTTATTGCCTAAATTTTAACATGAGGACCTCTGTGAATTTGGCGAGACTTTTAGGGTGCTTAATTTTGAACTCGTGGGCTAAGATTTGAAAGAAACAATCGGTGGGAATCCAGCTTTCAGGGGAGGCCACCCCCGAGTCTCTGGACGGTTGTGGAGCCGAGCGGCGCCCGTCCAAACAATAAGTTTTGCTCCAGGAGTAGGCCTTTATTGCCTAAATTGTAACATGAGGACCCCTGTGAATTTGGCGCGACGTTTAGGGTGCTTAATTTCAAACGAGTGGGCTAAGATTTGAAACAAACGATTGGTGGGAATCCAGCTTTCAGGGGAGGCCTACCCCGAGTCTCTGGACGGTTTTGGGGCCAAGCTGCGACCGTCTAAACATTCAATTTCGCTCCAGTAGTAGGCCTTTATTGCCTAAATTGTAACATGAGGACCTCTGTGAATTTGGTGAGACTTTTAGGGTGCATAATTTTGAACTCGTGGGCTAAGATTTGAAAGAAACAATCGGTGGGAATCCAGCTTTCAGGGGAGGCCACCCCCGAGTCTCTGGACGGTTGTGGAGCCGAGCGGCGCCCGTCCAAACATTAAGTTTCGCTCCAGGAGTAGGCCTTTATTGACTAAATTGTCACATGACGACCTTTGTGATTTTGGCAGGACTTATGAGTGCTTAAGTTTGAGCCAGTGGGCTGACGTTCGACACACTCGATAGCTGTGAATCCACCTTTCAGCGGAGGCAACCCCCGAGTCTCTGGACGATTGTGGGGCCGAGCGGCGCCCTTCCAAACATTAAGTTTCGCTCCAGGAGTAGGCCTTTATAGCCTAAATTGTAACATGAGGACCCCTGTGAATTTGGCGCAACTTTTAGGGTGCTTAATTTCGAACTAGTGGGTTAAGATTTGAAACAAACGATCGGTGGGAATCCAGCTTTCATGGTAGGCCACCCCCGAGTCTCTGGACGGTTGTGGGGCCGAGCGGCGACCGTCAAAACATTCAGTTTCGCTCAAGTAGTAGGCCTTTATTGTCTAAATTGTAACATAAGGACCTCTCTGAATTTGGTGCGACTTTTAGGGAGCGTAATTTCAAACTAGTGGGCTAAGATTTGAAACAAACGATCGGTGGGAATCCAGCTTTCAGGGGAGGCCTACCCCGAGTCTCTGGACGGCTTTGGGGCCGAGCGGCGACCGTCTAAACATTCAATTTCGCTCCTGTAGTAGGCCTTTATTGCCTAAATTGTAACATGAGGACCTCTGTGAATTTGGCGAGAATTTTAGGGTGCTTAATTTCGAACTCGTGGGCTAAGATTTGAAAGAAACGATCGGTGGGAATCCATCTTTCATGGGAGGCCACCCCCGAGTCTCTGGACGGTTGTGGGGCCGAGCGGCGACCGTCAAAACGTTCAGTTTCACTCCAGTAGTAGGCCTTTATTGTCTAAATTGTAACATAAGGACCTCTCTGAATTTGGTGCGACTTTTAGGGTGCGTAATTTCAAACTAGTGGGCTAAGATTTGAAACAAACGATTGGTGGGAATCCAGCTTTCAGGGGAGGCCTACCCCGAGTCTCTGGACGGTTTTGGGGCCGAGCGGCGACCGTCTAAACATTCAATTTCGCTCCAGTAGTAGGCCTTTATTGCCTAAATTTTAACATGAGGACCTCTGTGAATTTGGCGAGACTTTTAGGGTGCTTAATTTTGAACTCGTGGGCTAAGATTTGAAAGAAACAATCGGTGGGAATCCAGCTTTCAGGGGAGGCCACCCCCGAGTCTTTGGACGGTTGTGGAGCCGAGCGGCGCCCGTCCAAACATTAAGTTTTGCTCCAGGAGTAGGCCTTTATTGCCTAAATTGTAACATGAGGACCCCTGTGAATTTGGCGCGACGTTTAGGGTGCTTAATTTCAAACGAGTGGGCTAAGATTTGAAAGAAACAATCGGTGGGAATCCAGCTTTCAGGGGAGGCCACCCCGAGTCTCTGGACGGTTGTGGAGCCGAGCGGCGCCCGTCCAAACATTAAGTTTTGCTCCAGGAGTAGGCCTTTATTGCCTAAATTGTAACATGAGGACCCCTGTGAATTTGGCGCGACGTTTAGGGTGCTTAATTTCAAACGAGTGGGCTAAGATTTGAAACAAACGATCGGTGGGAATCCAGCTTTCAGGGGAGGCCTACCCCGAGTCTCTGGACGGCTTTGGGGCCGAGCGGCGACCGTCTAAACATTCAATTTCGCTCCTGTAGTAGGCCTTTATTGCCTAAATTGTAACATGAGGACCTCTGTGAATTTGGCGAGAATTTTAGTGTGCTTAATTTCGAACTCGTGGGCTAAGATTTGAAAGAAACGATCGGTGGGAATCCAGCTTTCATGGGAGGCCACCCCCGAGTCTCTGGACGGTTGTGGGGCCGAGCGGCGACCGTCAAAACGTTCAGTTTCACTCCAGTAGTAGGCCTTTATTGTCTAAATTGTAACATAAGGACCTCTCTGAATTTGGTGCGACTTTTAGGGTGCGTAATTTCAAACTAGTGGGCTAAGATTTGAAACAAACGATTGGTGGGAATCCAGCTTTCAGGGGAGGCCTACCCCGAGTCTCTGGACGGTTTTGGGGCCGAGCGGCGACCGTCTAAACATTCAATTTCGCTCCAGTAGTAGGCCTTTATTGCCTAAATTTTAACATGAGGACCTCTGTGAATTTGGCGAGACTTTTAGGGTACTTAATTTTGAACTCGTGGGCTAAGATTTGAAAGAAACAATCGGTGGGAATCCAGCTTTCAGGGGAGGCCACCCCCGAGTCTCTGGACGGTTGTGGAGCCGAGCGGCGCCCGTCCAAACATTAAGTTTTGCTCCAGGAGTAGGCCTTTCTTGCCTAAATTGTAACATGAGGACCCCTGTGAATTTGGCGCCACTTTTAGGGTGCTTAATTTCAAACTAGTGGGCTAAGATTTGAAACAAACGATCGGTGGGAATCCAGCTTTCATGGGAGGCCACCTCCGAGTCTCTGGACGGTTTTGGGGCCGAGCGGCGACCGTCTAAACATTCAATTTCGCTCCTGTAGTAGGCCTTTATTGCCTAAATTGTAACATGAGGACCTCTGTGAATTTGGCGAGAATTTTAGGGTGCTTAATTTCGAACTCGTGGGCTAAGATTTGAAAGAAACGATCGGTGGGAATCCAGCTTTCATGGGAGGCCACCCCCGAGTCTCTGGACGGATGTGGGGCCGAGCGGCGACCGTCAAAACGTTCAGTTTCACTCCAGTAGTAGGCCTTTATTGTCTAAATTGTAACATAAGGACCTCTCTGAATTTGGTGCGACTTTTAGGGTGCGTAATTTCAAACTAGTGGGCTAAGATTTGAAACAAACGATTGGTGGGAATCCAGCTTTCAGGGGAGGCCTACCCCGAGTCTCTGGACGGTTTTGGGGCCGAGCGGCGACCGTCTAAACATTCAATTTCGCTCCAGTAGTAGGCCTTTATTGCCTAAATTTTAACATGAGGACCTCTGTGAATTTGGCGAGAATTTTAGGGTGCTTAATTTCGAACTCGTGGGCTAAGATTTGAAAGAAACAATCGGTGGGAATCCAGCTTTCAGGGGAGGCCACCCCCGCGTCTCTGGACGGTTGTGGAGCCGAGCGGCGCCCGTCCAAACATTAAGTTTTGCTCCAGGAGTAGGCCTTTATTGCCTAAATTGTAACATGAGGACCCCTGTGAATTTGGCGCGACGTTTAGGGTGCTTAATTTCAAACGAGTGGGCTAAGATTTGAAACAAACGATCGGTGGGAATCCAGCTTTCAGGGGAGGCCTACCCCGAGTCTCTGGACGGCTTTGGGGCCGAGCGGCGACCGTCTAAACATTCAATTTCGCTCCTGTAGTAGGCCTTTATTGCCTAAATTGTAACATGAGGACCTCTGTGAATTTGGCGAGAATTTTAGGGTGCTTAATTTCGAACTCGTGGGCTAAGATTTGAAAGAAACGATCGGTGGGAATCCAGCTTTCATGGGAGGCCACCCCCGAGTCTCTGGACGGTTGTGGGGCCGAGCGGCGACCGTCAAAACGTTCAGTTTCACTCCAGTAGTAGGCCTTTATTGTCTAAATTGTAACATAAGGACCTCTCTGAATTTGGTGCGACTTTTAGGGTGCGTAATTTCAAACTAGTGGGCTAAGATTTGAAACAAACGATTGGTGGGAATCCAGCTTTCAGGGGAGGCCTACCCCGAGTCTCTGGACGGTTTTGGGGCCGAGCGGCGACCGTCTAAACATTCAATTTCGCTCCAGTAGTAGGCCTTTATTGCCTAAATTTTAACATGAGGACCTCTGTGAATTTGGCGAGAATTTTAGGGTGCTTAATTTCGAACTCGTGGGCTAAGATTTGAAAGAAACAATCGGTGGGAATCCAGCTTTCAGGGGAGGCCACCCCCGAGTCTCTGGACGGTTGTGGAGCCGAGCGGCGCCCGTCCAAACATTAAGTTTTGCTCCAGGAGTAGGCCTTTATTGCCTAAATTGTAACATAAGGACCTCTCTGAATTTGGTGCGACTTTTATGGTGCGTAATTTCAAACTAGTGGGCTAAGATTTGAAACAAACGATTGGTGGGAATCCAGCTTTCAGGGGAGGCCACCCCCGAGTCTCTGGACGGTTGTGGGGCCGAGCGGCGACCGTCAAAACACTCCGTTTCGCTCAAGTAGTAGGCCTTTATTGACTAAATTGTAACATGACGACCCTTTTGATTTTGGCAGGACCTTTGAGCGCTTAAGTTTGAGCCAGTGGGCTGACGTTCGACACACTCGATCGGTGTGAATCCACCTTTCAGCGGAGGTCTCCCCCGAGTCTCTGGACGGTTGTGGGGCCGAGCGGCGACCGTCAAAATATTCAGTTTCACTCCAGTAGTAGGCCTTTATTGTCTAAATTGTAACATAAGGACCTCTCTGAATTTGGTGCGACTTTTAGGGTGCTTAATTTCGAACTAGTGGGCTAAGTTTTGAAACAAACGATCGGTGGGAATCCAGCTTTCATGGGAGGCCTACCCCGAGTCTCTGGACGGTTTTGGGGCCGAGCGGCGACCGTCTAAACATTCAATTTCGCTCCAGTAGTAGGCCTTTATTGCCTAAATTGTAACACGAGGACCTCTGTGAATTTGGCGAGACTTTTAGGGTGCTTAATTTTGAACTCGTGGGCTAAGATTTGAAAGAAACAATCGGTGGGAATCCAGCTTTCAGGGAAGGCCACCCCCGAGTCTCTGGACGGTTGTGGAGCCGAGCGGCGCCCGTCCAAACATTAAGTTTTGCTCCAGGAGTAGGCCTTTATTGCCTAAATTGTAACATGAGGACCCCTGTGAATTTGGCGAGAATTTTAGGGTGCTTCATTTCGAACTCGTGGGCTAAGATTTGAAAGAAACGATCGGTGGGAATCCAGCTTTTATGGGAGGCCACCCCCGAGTCTCTGGACGGTTGTGGGGCCGAGCGGCGACCGTCAAAACGTTCAGTTTCACTCCAGTAGTAGGCCTTTATTGTCTAAATTGTAACATAAGGACCTCTCTGAATTTGGTGCGACTTTTAGGGTACGTAACTTCAAACTAGTGGGCTAAGATTTGAAACAAACGATTGGTGGGAATCCAGCTTTCAGGGGAGGCCTACCCCGAGTCTCTGGACGGTTTTGGGGCCGAGCGGCGACCGTCTAAACATTCAATTTCGCTCCAGTAGTAGGCCTTTATTGCCTAAATTCTAACATGAGGACCCCTGTGAATTTGGCGTGACGTTTATGGTGCTTAATTTCGAACTAGTGGGCTAAGATTTGAAAGAAACGATCGGTGGGAATCCACCTTTCAGGGGAGGCCACCCCTGAGTCTCTGGACGGTTGTGGAGCCGATCGGCGCCCGTCCAAACACTCCGTTTCGCTCAAGTAGTAGGCCTTTATTGACTAAATTGTCACATGACGACCTTTGTGATTTTGGCAGGACTTTTGAGTGCTTAAGTTTGAGCCAGTGGGCTGACGTTCGACACACTCGATCGGTGTGAATCCACCTTTCAGCAGAGGCCACCCCCGAGTCTCTGGACGGTTGTGGGGCCGAGCGGCGAGCGTCAAAGCAATTCGTTTCACTCAAGTAGTAGGCCTTTATTGCCTAAATTCTAACATGAGGACCCCTGTGAATTTGCCGTGACGTTATAGGGTGCTTAATTTCGAACTAGTGGGCTAAGATTTGAAAGAAACGATCGGTGGGAATCCACCTTTCAGGGGAGGCCACCCCTGAGTCTCTGGACGGTTGTGGAGCCGATCGGCGCCCGTCCAAACATTAAGTTTCGCTCCAGGAGTAGGCCTTTATTGCCTAAATTGTAACATGAGGAACCCTGTGAATTTGGCGCCACTTTTAGGGTGCTTAATTTCAAACTAGTGGGCTAAGATTTGAAACAAACGATCGGTGGGAATCCAGCTTTCATGGGAGGCCACCCCCGAGTCTCTGGACGGTTGTGGGGCCGAGCGGCGACCGTCAAAACATTCAGTTTCACTCCAGTAGTAGGCCTTTTTTGTCTAAATTGTAACATAAGGACCTCTCTGAATTTGGTGCGACTTTTATGGTGCGTAATTTCAAACTAGTGGGCTAAGATTTGAAACAAACGATTGGTGGGAATCCAGCTTTCAGGGGAGGCCACCCCCGAGTCTCTGGACGGTTGTGGGGCCGAGCGGCGACCGTCAAAACACTCCGTTTCGCTCAAGTAGTAGGCCTTTATTGACTAAATTGTAACATGACGACCCTTTTGATTTTGGCAGGACCTTTGAGCGCTTAAGTTTGAGCCAGTGGGCTGACGTTCGACACACTCGATCGGTGTGAATCCACCTTTCAGCGGAGGTCTCCCCCGAGTCTCTGGACGGTTGTGGGGCCGAGCGGCGACCGTCAAAATATTCAGTTTCACTCCAGTAGTAGGCCTTTATTGTCTAAATTGTAACATAAGGACCTCTCTGAATTTGGTGCGACTTTTAGGGTGCTTAATTTCGAACTAGTGGGCTAAGTTTTGAAACAAACGATCGGTGGGAATCCAGCTTTCATGGGAGGCCTACCCCGAGTCTCTGGACGGTTTTGGGGCCGAGCGGCGACCGTCTAAACATTCAATTTCGCTCCAGTAGTAGGCCTTTATTGCCTAAATTGTAACACGAGGACCTCTGTGAATTTGGCGAGACTTTTAGGGTGCTTAATTTTGAACTCGTGGGCTAAGATTTGAAAGAAACAATCGGTGGGAATCCAGCTTTCAGGGAAGGCCACCCCCGAGTCTCTGGACGGTTGTGGAGCCGAGCGGCGCCCGTCCAAACATTAAGTTTTGCTCCAGGAGTAGGCCTTTATTGCCTAAATTGTAACATGAGGACCCCTGTGAATTTGGCGCCACTTTTAGGGTGCTTAATTTCAAACTAGTGGGCTAAGATTTGAAACAAACGATCGGTGGGAATCCAGCTTTCATGGTAGGCCACCCCCGAGTCTCTGGACGGTTGTGGGGCCGAGCGGCAACCGTCAAAACAATCAGTTTCGCTCAAGTAGTAGGCCTTTATTGTCTAAATTGTAACATAAGGACCTCTCTGAATTTGGTGCGACTTTTAGGGTGCGTAATTTCAAACTAGTGCGCTAAGATTTGAAACAAACGATTGCTGGGAATCCAGCTTTCAGGGGAGGCCTACCCCGAGTCTCTGGACGGTTTTGGGGCCGAGCGGCGACCATCTAAACATTTAATTTCGCTCCAGTAGTAGGCCTTTTTTGCCTAAATTGTAACATGAGGACCTCTGTGAATTTGGTGAGACTTTTAGGGTGCTTAATTTTGAACACGTGGGCTAAGATTTGAAAAAAACGATTGGTGGGAATCCAGCTTTCAGGGGAGGCCACCCCCGAGTCTCTGGACGGTTGTGGAGCCGAGCGGCGACCGTCAAAACACTCCGTTTCGCTCAAGTAGTAGGCCTTTATTGACTAAATTGTAACATGACGACCCTTTTGATTTTGGCAGGACTTTTGAGCGCTTAAGTTTGAGCCAGTGGGCTGACGTTCGAAACACTCGATCGGTGTGAATCCACCTTTCAGCGGAGGTCTCCCCCGAGTCTCTGGACGGTTGTGGGGCCGAGCGGCGCCCGTCCAAACATTAGGTTTCGCTCCAGTAGTAGGCCTTTATTGCCTAAATTGTCATGAACATGGTTAGGGCGACGGCGAGGAACGCAAGGCAAGAACATGGTGGACCCAATTGCAGGGAAGCAGGGAGGCAAGGCAGGAGTGCGGGAATCTCAAAATAATAATATTTAATCACAATGATAAAACAACAGGCGACTATGACAAAAACAACTGGCGACTATGACAAAAACAACTGGCGACTATGACATGGCAAGACATGTGACAACGACAATGAACCGACAAGGACTGAAAGAACCCAGGGAACTAAATACAAACAAATTGACGAGACAACGAGGAACACCTGGACAAGACACGAGTGGCTGGAGAGAGCTGATTGGTCGACACAAAATAGACGAGAACAGGTGGACACAACAACCTAATGAGCACACGACAAACATGGAACACAGGAAAACATGGAACAAAACTAAACACAACCCAAACCCAAAACACAGACCATGACAGTACCCCCCCTCTAAAGGAACGGATCCCAGACGTTCCCCAAACAACAACCAAAAAGTCATCAACCCAGGGTGGGCGGAAGGGGGCCTGGAGGAGGGTACAGAGTCCACCCCTCAGGTCAGTCTGGTGGCCATCCAGGCCACCCGAGGTGAGGTGCTTGGCTGAGCGGTTCAGGAGGTCGTCCAGGACGAGCGCCGCCGGAGCAAGGACGGGTGGCGGCCGCTGGACGAGCGCCGCCGGAGCATGGTCGGGTGGCGGCCGCTGGACGAGCGCCGCCGGAGCAAGGACGGGTGGCGGCCGCTGGACGAGCGCCGTTGGAGCAAGGACGGGTGGCGGCCGCTGGACGAGCGCCGCCGGAGCAAGGACGGGTGGCGGCCGCTGGACGAGCGCCGCCGGAGCAAGGACGGGTGGCGGCCGCTGGACGAGCGCCGCCGGAGCAAGGACGGGTGGCGGCCGCTGGACGAGCGCCGCCGGTGCGGGAGCCTGGCGCAGCTGCCGAGGAGCCGGAACGGGAGCCTGGCGCAGCTGCCGATTAGCCGGAACGGGAGCTGCAGTCGCTTCCTCAGCCTGCCGCCATTGAGGTGTGGGAGTAGAGGGTATGGGAGTGGAAGAGTGCACAAGGTCTCGGGAAGGTGAACTAGGAAAAATGGCTGGTACTGAACATGGCTTGGGGGCAGGTTTGACTAGACGTGACTTAATAGGATCCGTGGAACAACGTGTGGGAACAGGTGAAAAATCAAGTGATTTGTGAACAGGGGGGAAAAAACGAGGGGGCAAAATTTGACCTTTACTTGGGCACCTCCGTTGGCCACCACGCGGCGGTCCCGGGTAGATGGCCAAACGGGTGCCCAAGAAAAGGTCCGAGGGAAAGGATTTGGACTCACTGGGGTTGGAAACGTGGAAACGTGACAAAAACTGACGAGGACGGGATAAACTAGGGAAGGAACCAGAAAAATCTAAATCTGTGTCAGAGTCAGAATCCGACAGGAGGTTAACTAAATCAGGGCCATCTTCACAATCAGAAAAATCTGAATCTAAAGAAACATGTGGATGTACAATAGTAGGGCATGGTGAATAACTAGGACAAGTGGGGGGACCCGAGGAAAAGGACAGAAAAGACTGAATGATAGGGCTTACTGGAGGACGGTAGGTATGGATGGCAGGCTGAGGACGGTGGGAGGCAGTTTGGTGGCGTCCAGGGTGACGCCATGTTCTTCCCGCTGGGTCCTGTTCTGGTCGGTTCATTCTGTCACGTACGTGGTTAGGGCGAAGGCGAGGAACACAAGGCAAGAACATGGTGGACCCAATTGCAGGGAAGCAGGGAGGCAAGGCAGGAGTGCGGGAATCTCAAAATAATAATATTTAATCACAATGATAAAAACAACTGCCGACTATGACATGGCAAGACATGTGACAACGACAATGAACCGACAAGGACTGAAAGAACCCAGGGAACTAAATACAAACAAATTGACGAGACAACGAGGAACACCTGGACAAGACACGAGTGGCTGGAGAGAGCTGATTGGTCGACACAAAATAGACGAGAACAGGTGGACACAACAACCTAATGAGCACACGACAAACATGGAACACAGGAAAACATAGAACAAAACTAAACACAACCCAAACCCAAAACACAGACCATGACATAAATTGTAACATGAGGACCCCTGTGAATTTGGCGCAACTTTTAGGGTTCTTAATTTCGAACTAGTGGGCTAAGATTTGAAGCAAACGATCGGTGGGAATCCAGCTTTCAGGGGAGGCCACTCCCGAGTCTCTGGACGGTTGTGGGGCTGAGCGGCGCCAGTCCAAACATTAAGTTTCGCTCCAGGAGTAGGCCTTTATTGCCTAAATTGTAACATGAGGACCCCTGTGAATTTGGCGCAACTTTTAGGGTGCTTAATTTCGTACTAGTGGGTTAAGATTTGAAACAAACGATCGGTGGGAATCCAGCTTTCATGGTAGGCCACCCCCGAGTCTCTGGACGGTTGTGGGGCCGAGCGGCGACCGTCAAAACATTCAGTTTCGCTCAAGTAGTAGGCCTTTATTTTCTAAATTTTAACATGAGGACCCCTGTTAATTTGGCGCGACTTTTAGGGTGCTTAATTTCGAACTAGTGGGCTAAGATTTGAAACAAACGATCGGTGGGAATCCAGCTTTCAGGGGAGGCCACCCCCGAGTCTCTGGACTATTGTGGGGCCGAGCGGCGACCGTCTAAACAATAAATTTCGCTCCAGTAGAAGGCCTTTATTGCTTCAATTTTAACATGAGGACCCTTGTGAATTTGGCGCGACGTTTAGGGTGCTTAATTTCAAACTAGTGGGCTAAGATTTGAAAGAAACAATCGGTGGGAATCCAGCTTTCAGGGGAGGCCTACCCCGAGTCTCTGGACGGCTTTGGGGCCGAGCGGCGACCGTCTAAACATTCAATTTCGCTCCTGTAGTAGGCCTTTATTGCCTAAATTGTAACATGAGGACCTCTGTGAATTTGGCGAGAATTTTAGTGTGCTTAATTTCGAACTCGTGGGCTAAGATTTGAAAGAAACGATCGGTGGGAATCCAGCTTTCATGGGAGGCCACCCCCGAGTCTCTGGACGGTTGTGGGGCCGAGCGGCGACCGTCAAAACATTCAGTTTCACTCCAGTAGTAGGCCTTTATTGTCTAAATTGTAACATAAGGACCTCTCTGAATTTGGTGCGACTTTTAGGGTGCGTAATTTCAAACTAGTGGGCTAAGATTTGAAACAAACGATTGGTGGGAATCCAGCTTTCAGGGGAGGCCACCCCCGAGTCTCTGGACGGTTGTGGGGCCGAGCGGCGACCGTCAAAACACTCCGTTTCGCTCAAGTAGTAGGCCTTTATTGACTAAATTGTAACATGACGACCCTTTTGATTTTGGCAGAACTTTTGAGCGCTTAAGTTTGAGCCAGTGGGCTGACGTTCGACACACTCGATCGGTGTGAATCCACCTTTCAGCGGAGGTCTCCCCCGAGTCTCTGGACGGTTGTGGGGCCGAGCGGCGCCCGTCCAAACATTAGGTTTCGCTCCAGTAGTAGGCCTTTATTGCCTAAATTGTAACATGAGGACCCCTGTGAATTTGGCGCGACTTTTAAGGGTTCTTAATTTCGAACTAGTGGGCTAAGATTTGAAACAAACGATCGGTGGGAATCCAGCTTTCAGGGGAGGCCACCCCCGAGTCTCTGGACGGTTGTGGAGCCGAGCGGCGCCCGTCCAAACATTAAGTTTCGCTCCAGGAGTAGGCCTTTATTGACTAAATTGTCACATGACGACCTTTGTGATTTTGGCAGGACTTATGAGTGCTTAAGTTTGAGCCAGTGGGCTGACGTTCGACACACTCGATAGGTGTGAATCCACCTTTCAGCGGAGGCAACCCCCGAGTCTCTGGACGGTTTTGGGGCCGAGCGGCGACCGTCTAAACATTCAATTTCGCTCCAGTAGTAGGCCTTTATTGCCTAAATTGTAACATGAGGACCTCTGTGAATTTGGTGAGACTTTTAGGGTGCTTAATTTTGAACTCGTGGGCTAAGATTTGAAAGAAACAATCGGTGGGAATCCAGCTTTCAGGGGAGGCCTCACCCGAGTCTCTGGACGGTTGTGGAGCCGAGCGGCGCCCGTCCAAACATTAAGTTTCGCTCCAGGAGTAGGCCTTTATTGACTAAATTGTCACATGACGACCTTTGTGATTTTGGCAGGACTTATGAGTGCTTAAGTTTGAGCCAGTGGGCTGACGTTCGACACACTCGATAGGTGTGAATCCACCTTTCAGCGGAGGCAACCCCCGAGTCTCTGGACGATTGTGGGGCAGAGCGGCGCCCGTCCAAACATTAAGTTTCGCTCAAGGAGGAGGCCTTTATTGCCTAAATTGTAACATGAGGACCCCTGTGAATTTGGCGCAACTTTTAGGGTGCTTAATTTCGAACTAGTGGGTTAAGATTTGAAACAAACGATCGGTGGGAATCCAGCTTTCATGGTAGGCCACCCCCGAGTCTCTGGACGGTTGTGGGGCCGAGCGGCGACCGTCAAAACATTCAGTTTCGCTCAAGTAGTAGGCCTTTAATTTCTAAATTTTTACATGAGGACCCCAGTGAATTTGGCGCGACTTTTAGGGTGCTTAATTTCGAACTAGTGGGCTAAGATTTGAAACAAACGATCGGTGGGAATCCAGCTTTCAGGGGAGGCCACCCCCGAGTCTCTGGACTATTGTGGGGCCGAGCGGCGACCGTCTAAACATTCAATTTCGCTCCAGTAGTAGGCCTTTATTGCCTAAATTGTAACATGAGGACCTCTGTGAATTTGGCGAGACTTTTAGGGTGCTTAATTTTGAACTCGTGGGCTAAGATTTGAAAGAAACAATCGGTGGGAATCCAGCTTTCAGGGGAGGCCTACCCCGAGTCTCTGGACGGTTTTGGGGCCGAGCGGCGACCGTCTAAACATTCAATTTCGCTCCTGTAGTAGGCCTTTATTGCCTAAATTGTAACATGAGGACCTCTGTGAATTTGGCGAGAATTTTAGGGTGCTTAATTTCGAACTCGTGGGCTAAGATTTGAAAGAAACGATCGGTGGGAATCCAGCTTTCATGGGAGGCCACCCCCGAGTCTCTGGACGGTTGTGGGGCCGAGCGGCGACCGTCAAAACACTCCGTTTCGCTCAAGTAGTAGGCCTTTATTGACTAAATTGTAACATGACGACCCTTTTGATTTTGGCAGGACTTTTGAGCGCTTAAGTTTGAGCCAGTGGGCTGACGTTCGACACACTCGATCGGTGTGAATCCACCTTTCAGCGGAGGTCTCCCCCGAGTCTCTGGACGGTTGTGGGGCCGAGCGGCGCCCGTCCAAACATTAGGTTTCGCTCCAGTAGTAGGCCTTTATTGCCTAAATTGTAACATGAGGACCCCTGTGAATTTGGCGCGACTTTTAGGGTTCTTAATTTCGAACTAGTGGGCTAAGATTTGAAACAAACGATCGGTGGGAATCCAGCTTTCAGGGGAGGCCACCCCCGAGTCTCTGGACGGTTTTGGAGCCGAGCGGCGCCCGTCCAAACATTAAGTTTCGCTCCAGGAGTAGGCCTTTATTGACTAAATTGTCACATGACGACCTTTGTGATTTTGGCAGGACTTATGAGTGCTTAAGTTTGAGCCAGTGGGCTGACGTTCGACACACTCGATAGCTGTGAATCCACCTTTCAGCGGAGGTCTCCCCCGAGTCTCTGGACGGTTGTGGGGCCGAGCGGCGCCCGTCCAAACATTAGGTTTCGCTCCAGTAGTAGGCCTTTATTGTCTAAATTGTAACATAAGGACCTCTCTGAATTTGGTGCGACTTTTAGGGTGCTTAATTTCGAACTAGTGGGCTAAGTTTTGAAACAAACGATCGGTGGGAATCCAGCTTTCATGGGAGGCCACCCCCGAGTCTCTGGACGGTTTTGGGGCCGAGCGGCGACCGTCTAAACATTCAATTTCGCTCCAATAGTAGGCCTTTATTGCCTAAATTGTATCATGAGAACCTCTGTGAATTTGGCGAGACTTTTAGGGTGCTTAATTTCAAACTCGTGGGCTAAGATTTGAAAGAAACGATCGGTGGGAATCCAGCTTTCAGGGGAGGCCGACCCCGAGTCTCTGGACGGTTGTGGGGCCGAGCGGCGAGCGTCACAGCACTCCGTTTCGCTCAAGTAGTAGGCCTTTATTGACTAAATTGTCACATGACGACCTTTGTGATTTTGGCAGGACTTTTGAGTGCTTAAGTTTGAGCCAGTGGGCTGACGTTCGACACACTCGATAGCTGTGAATCCACCTTTCAGCGGAGGCAACCCCCGAGTCTCTGGACGGTTGTGGGTCTGAGCGGCGACCGTCAAAACACTCCGTTTCGCTCAAGTAGTAGGCCTTTATTGACTAAATTGTAACATGACGACCCTTTTGATTTTGGCAGGACTTTTGAGCACTTAAGTTTGAGCCAGTGGGCTGACGTTCGACACACTCGATAGGTGTGAATCCACCTTTCAGCGGAGGTCTCCCCCGAGTCTCTGGACGGTTGTGGGGCCGAGCGGCGCCCGTCCAAACATTAGGTTTCGCTCCAGTAGTAGGCCTTTATTGCCTAAATTGTAACATGAGGACCCCTGTGAATTTGGCGCGACGTTTAGGGTGCTTAATTTCAAACTAGTGGGCTAAGATTTGAAACAAACGATCGGTGGGAATCCAGCTTTCAGGGGAGGCCTACCCCGAGTCTCTGGACGGTTTTGGGGCCGAGCGGCGCCCGTCTAAACATTCAATTTCGCTCCTGTAGTAGGCCTTTATTGCCTAAATTGTAACATGAGGACCTCTGTGAATTTGGCGAGAATTTTAGGGTGCTTAATTTCGAACTCGTGGGCTAAGATTTGAAAGAAACGATCGGTGGGAATCCATCTTTCATGGGAGGCCTCACCCGAGTCTCTGGACGGTTGTAGAGCCGAGCGGCGCCCGTCCAAACAATAAGTTTCGCTCAAGTAGTAGGCCTTTATTGTCTAAATTGTCACATGAAGGACCTTTGTGATTTGGCAGGACTTATGAGTGCTTAAGTTTGAGCCTAGTGCGCTGACGTTCGACACACTCGATTGCTGGGAATCCAGCCTTTCAGCGGAGGCTACCCCGAGTCTCTGGACGGTTTTGGGGCCGAGCGGCGACCGTCTAAACATTCAATTTCGCTCAAGTAGTAGGCCTTTATTGCCTAAATTGTAACATGAGGACCTCTGTGAATTTGGTGAGACTTTTAGGGTGCTTAATTTTGAACTCGTGGGCTAAGATTTGAAAGAAACAATCGGTGGGAATCCAGCTTTCAGGGGAGGCCTCACCCGAGTCTCTGGACGGTTGTGGAGCCGAGCGGCGCCCGTCCAAACATTAAGTTTCGCTCCAGGAGTAGGCCTTTATTGACTAAATTGTCACATGACGACCTTTGTGATTTTGGCAGGACTTATGAGTGCTTAAGTTTGAGCCAGTGGGCTGACGTTCGACACACTCGATAGGTGTGAATCCACCTTTCAGCGGAGGCAACCCCCGAGTCTCTGGACGATTGTGGGGCAGAGCGGCGCCCGTCCAAACATTAAGTTTCGCTCAAGGAGTAGGCCTTTATTGCCTAAATTGTAACATGAGGACCCCTGTGAATTTGGCGCAACTTTTAGGGTGCTTAATTTCGAACTAGTGGGTTAAGATTTGAAACAAACGATCGGTGGGAATCCAGCTTTCATGGTAGGCCACCCCCGAGTCTCTGGACGGTTGTGGGGCCGAGCGGCGACCGTCAAAACATTCAGTTTCGCTCAAGTAGTAGGCCTTTAATTTCAAAATTTTTACATGAGGACCCCTGTGAATTTGGCGCGACTTTTAGGGTGCTTAATTTCGAACTAGTGGGCTAAGATTTGAAACAAACGATCGGTGGGAATCCAGCTTTCAGGGGAGGCCACTCCCGAGTCTCTGGACTATTGTGGGGCCGAGCGGCGACCGTCTAAACATTCAATTTCGCTCCAGTAGTAGGCCTTTATTGCCTAAATTGTAACATGAGGACCTCTGTGAATTTGGCGAGACTTTTAGGGTGCTTAATTTTGAACTCGTGGGCTAAGATTTGAAAGAAACAATCGGTGGGAATCCAGCTTTCAGGGGAGGCCTACCCCGAGTCTCTGGACGGTTGTGGGGCCGAGCGGCGAGCGTCAAAGCATTCCGTTTCGCTCAAGTAGTAGGCCTTTATTGACTAAATTGTAACATGACGACCCTTTTGATTTTGGCAGGACTTTTGAGCGCTTAAGTTTGAGCCAGTGGGCTGACGTTAAACACACTCGATCGGTGTGAATCCACCTTTCAGCGGAGGTCTCCCCCGAGTCTCTGGACGGTTGTGGGGCCGAGCGGCGCCCGTCCAAACATTAAGTTTCGCTCCAGGAGTAGGCCTTTATTGCCTAAATTGTAACATGAGGACCCCTGTGAATTTGGCGCAACTTTTAGGGTGCTTAATTTCGAACTAGTGGGCTAAGATTTGAAACAAACGATCGGTGGGAATCCAGCTTTCAGGGGAGGCCGCCCCCGAGTCTCTGGACGGTTGTGGGGCCGAGCGGCGCCCGTCCAAACATTAAGTTTCGCTCCAGGAGTAGGCCTTTATTGCCTAAATTGTAACATGAGGACCCCTGTGAATTTGGCGCAACTTTTAGGGTGCTTAATTTCGTACTAGTGGGTTAAGATTTGAAACAAACGATCGGTGGGAATCCAGCTTTCATGGTAGGCCACCCCCGAGTCTCTGGACGGTTGTGGGGCCGAGCGGCGACCGTCAAAACATTCAGTTTCGCTCAAGTAGTAGAACTTTATTTTCTAAATTTTAACATGAGGACCCCTGTTAATTTGGCGCGACTTTTAGGGTGCTTAATTTCGAACTAGTGGGCTAAGATTTGAAACAAACGATCGGTGGGAATCCAGCTTTCAGGGGAGGCCGCCCCCGAGTCTCTGGACGGTTGTGGGGCCGAGCGGCGCCCGTCCAAACATTAAGTTTCGCTCCAGGAGTAGGCCTTTATTGCCTAAATTGTAACATGAGGACCCCTGTGAATTTGGCGCAACTTTTAGGGTGCTTAATTTCGTACTAGTGGGTTAAGATTTGAAACAAACGATCGGTGGGAATCCAGCTTTCATGGTAGGCCACCCCCGAGTCTCTGGACGGTTGTGGGGCCGAGCGGCGACCGTCAAAACATTCAGTTTCGCTCAAGTAGTAGAACTTTATTTTCTAAATTTTAACATGAGGACCCCTGTTAATTTGGCGCGACTTTTAGGGTGCTTAATTTCGAACTAGTGGGCTAAGATTTGAAACAAACGATCGGTGGGAATCCAGCTTTCAGGGGAGGCCACCCCCGAGTCTCTGGACTATTGTGGGGCCGAGCGGCGACCGTCTAAACAATAAATTTCGCTCCAGTAGAAGGCCTTTATTGCTTCAATTTTAACATGAGGACCCTTGTGAATTTGGCGCGACGTTTAGGGTGCTTAATTTCAAACTAGTGGGCTAAGATTTGAAACAAACGATCGGTGGGAATCCAGCTTTCAGGGGATGCCTACCCCTAGTCTCTGGACGGTTTTGGGGCCGAGCGGCGACCGTCTAAACATTCAATTTCGCTCCTGTAGTAGGCCTTTATTGCCTAAATTGTAACATGAGGACCTCTGTGAATTTGGCGAGAATTTTAGGGTGCTTAATTTCGAACTCGTGGGCTAAGATTTGAAAGAAACGATCGGTGGGAATCCAGCTTTCATGGGAGGCCACCCCCGAGTCTCTGGACGGTTGTGGGGCCGAGCGGCGACCGTCAAAACACTCCGTTTCGCTCAAGTAGTAGGCCTTTATTGACTAAATTGTAACATGACGACCCTTTTGATTTTGGCAGGACTTTTGAGCGCTTAAGTTTGAGCCAGTGGGCTGACGTTCGACACACTCGATCGGTGTGAATCCACCTTTCAGCGGAGGTCTCCCCCGAGTCTCTGGACGGTTGTGGGGCCGAGCGGCGCCCGTCCAAACATTAGGTTTCGCTCCAGTAGTAGGCCTTTATTGCCTAAATTGTAACATGAGGACCCCTGTGAATTTGGCGCGACTTTTAAGGGTTCTTAATTTCGAACTAGTGGGCTAAGATTTGAAACAAACGATCGGTGGGAATCCAGCTTTCAGGGGAGGCCACCCCCGAGTCTCTGGACGGTTGTGGAGCCGAGCGGCGCCAGTCCAAACATTAAGTTTCGCTCCAGGAGTAGGCCTTTATTGACTAAATTGTCACATGACGACCTTTGTGATTTTGGCAGGACTTATGAGTGCTTACGTTTGAGCCAGTGGGCTGACGTTCGACACACTCGACAGGTGTGAATCCACCTTTCAGCGGAAGCAACCCCCGAGTCTCTGGACGGTTTTGGGGCCGAGCGGCGACCGTCTAAACATTCAATTTCGCTCCAGTAGTAGGCCTTTATTGCCTAAATTGTAACATGAGGACCTCTGTGAATTTGGTGAGACTTTTAGGGTGCTTAATTTTGAACTCGTGGGCTAAGATTTGAAAGAAACGATCGGTGGGAATCCAGCTTTCAGGGGAGGCCGCCCCCGAGTCTCTGGACGGTTGTGGGGCCGAGCGGCGCCCGTCCAAACATTAAGTTTCGCTCCAGGAGTAGGCCTTTATTGCCTAAATTGTAACATGAGGACCCCTGTGAATTTGGCGCAACTTTTAGGGTGCTTAATTTCGTACTAGTGGGTTAAGATTTGAAACAAACGATCGGTGGGAATCCAGCTTTCATGGTAGGCCACCCCCGAGTCTCTGGACGGTTGTGGGGCCGAGCGGCGACCGTCAAAACATTCAGTTTCGCTCAAGTAGTAGGCCTTTATTTTCTAAATTTTAACATGAGGACCCCTGTTAATTTGGCGCGACTTTTAGGGTGCTTAATTTCGAACTAGTGGGCTAAGATTTGAAACAAACGATCGGTGGGAATCCAGCTTTCAGGGGAGGCCACCCCCGAGTCTCTGGACTATTGTGGGGCCGAGCGGCGACCGTCTAAACAATAAATTTCGCTCCAGTAGAAGGCCTTTATTGCTTCAATTTTAACATGAGGACCCTTGTGAATTTGGCGCGACGTTTAGGGTGCTTAATTTCAAACTAGTGGGCTAAGATTTGAAACAAACGATCGGTGGGAATCCAGCTTTCAGGGGATGCCTACCCCTAGTCTCTGGACGGTTTTGGGGCCGAGCGGCGACCGTCTAAACATTCAATTTCGCTCCTGTAGTAGGCCTTTATTGCCTAAATTGTAACATGAGGACCTCTGTGAATTTGGCGAGAATTTTAGGGTGCTTAATTTCGAACTCGTGGGCTAAGATTTGAAAGAAACGATCGGTGGGAATCCAGCTTTCATGGGAGGCCACCCCCGAGTCTCTGGACGGTTGTGGGGCCGAGCGGCGACCGTCAAAACACTCCGTTTCGCTCAAGTAGTAGGCCTTTATTGACTAAATTGTAACATGACGACCCTTTTGATTTTGGCAGGACTTTTGAGCGCTTAAGTTTGAGGCAGTGGGCTGACGTTCGACACACTCGATCGGTGTGAATCCACCTTTCAGCGGAGGTCTCCCCCGAGTCTCTGGACGGTTGTGGGGCCGAGCGGCGCCCGTCCAAACATTAGGTTTCGCTCCAGTAGTAGGCCTTTATTGCCTAAATTGTAACATGAGGACCCCTGTGAATTTGGCGCGACTTTTAAGGGTTCTTAATTTCGAACTAGTGGGCTAAGATTTGAAACAAACGATCGGTGGGAATCCAGCTTTCAGGGGAGGCCACCCCCGAGTCTCTGGACGGTTGTGGAGCCGAGCGGCGCCCGTCCAAACATTAAGTTTCGCTCCAGGAGTAGGCCTTTATTGACTAAATTGTCACATGACGACCTTTGTGATTTTGGCAGGACTTATGAGTGCTTAAGTTTGAGCCAGTGGGCTGACGTTCGACACACTCGACAGGTGTGAATCCACCTTTCAGCGGAGGCAACCCCCGAGTCTCTGGACGGTTTTGGGGCCGAGCGGCGACCGTCTAAACATTCAATTTCGCTCCAGTAGTAGGCCTTTATTGCCTAAATTGTAACATGAGGACCTCTGTGAATTTGGTGAGACTTTTAGGGTGCTTAATTTTGAACTCGTGGGCTAAGATTTGAAAGAAACAATCGGTGGGAATCCAGCTTTCAGGGGAGGCCTCACCCGAGTCTCTGGACGGTTGTGGAGCCGAGCGGCGCCCGTCCAAACATTAAGTTTCGCTCCAGGAGTAGGCCTTTATTGACTAAATTGTCACATGACGACCTTTGTGATTTTGGCAGGACTTATGAGTGCTTAAGTTTGAGCCAGTGGGCTGACGTTCGACAAACTCGATAGGTGTGAATCCACCTTTCAGCGGAGGCAACCCCCGAGTCTCTGGACGATTGTGGGGCAGAGCGGCGCCCGTCCAAACATTAAGTTTCGCTCAAGGAGTAGGCCTTTATTGCCTAAATTGTAACATGAGGACCCCTGTGAATTTGGCGCAACTTTTAGGGTGCTTAATTTTGAACTCGTGGGCTAAGATTTGAAAGAAACAATCGGTGGGAATCCAGCTTTCAGGGGAGGCCTACCCCGAGTCTCTGGACGGTTTTGGGGCCGAGCGGCGACCGTCTAAACATTCAATTTCGCTCCTGTAGTAGGCCTTTATTGCCTAAATTGTAACATGAGGACCTCTGTGAATTTGGCGAGAATTTTAGGGTGCTTAATTTCGAACTCGTGGGCTAAGATTTGAAAGAAACGATCGGTGGGAATCCAGCTTTCATGGGAGGCCACCCCCGAGTCTCTGGACGGTTGTGGGGCCGAGCGGCGACCGTCAAAACACTCCGTTTCGCTCAAGTAGTAGGCCTTTATTGACTAAATTGTAACATGACGACCCTTTTGATTTTGGCAGGACTTTTGAGCGCTTAAGTTTGAGCCAGTGGGCTGACGTTCGACACACTCGATCGGTGTGAATCCACCTTTCAGCGGAGGTCTCCCCCGAGTCTCTGGACGGTTGTGGGGCCGAGCGGCGCCCGTCCAAACATTAGGTTTCGCTCCAGTAGTAGGCCTTTATTGCCTAAATTGTAACATGAGGACCCCTGTGAATTTGGCGCGACTTTTAGGGTGCTTAATTTCGAACTAGTGGGCTAAGATTTGAAACAAACGATCGGTGGGAATCCAGCTTTCAGGGGAGGCCGCCCCCGAGTCTCTGGACGGTTGTGGGGCCGAGCGGCGCCCGTCCAAACATTAAGTTTCGCTCCAGGAGTAGGCCTTTATTGCCTAAATTGTAACATGAGGACCCCTGTGAATTTGGCGCAACTTTTAGGGTGCTTAATTTCGTACTAGTGGGTTAAGATTTGAAACAAACGATCGGTGGGAATCCAGCTTTCATGGTAGGCCACCCCCGAGTCTCTGGACGGTTGTGGGGCCGAGCGGCGACCGTCAAAACATTCAGTTTCGCTCAAGTAGTAGGCCTTTATTTTCTAAATTTTAACATGAGGACCCCTGTTAATTTGGCGCGACTTTTAGGGTGCTTAATTTCGAACTAGTGGGCTAAGATTTGAAACAAACGATCGGTGGGAATCCAGCTTTCAGGGGAGGCCACCCCCGAGTCTCTGGACTATTGTGGGGCCGAGCGGCGACCGTCTAAACAATAAATTTCGCTCCAGTAGAAGGCCTTTATTGCTTCAATTTTAACATGAGGACCCTTGTGAATTTGGCGCGACGTTTAGGGTGCTTAATTTCAAACTAGTGGGCTAAGATTTGAAACAAACGATCGGTGGGAATCCAGCTTTCAGGGGATGCCTACCCCTAGTCTCTGGACGGTTTTGGGGCCGAGCGGCGACCGTCTAAACATTCAATTTCGCTCCTGTAGTAGGCCTTTATTGCCTAAATTGTAACATGAGGACCTCTGTGAATTTGGCGAGAATTTTAGGGTGCTTAATTTCGAACTCGTGGGCTAAGATTTGAAAGAAACGATCGGTGGGAATCCAGCTTTCATGGGAGGCCACCCCCGAGTCTCTGGACGGTTGTGGGGCCGAGCGGCGACCGTCAAAACACTCCGTTTCGCTCAAGTAGTAGGCCTTTATTGACTAAATTGTAACATGACGACCCTTTTGATTTTGGCAGGACTTTTGAGCGCTTAAGTTTGAGCCAGTGGGCTGACGTTCGACACACTCGATCGGTGTGAATCCACCTTTCAGCGGAGGTCTCCCCCGAGTCTCTGGACGGTTGTGGGGCCGAGCGGCGCCCGTCCAAACATTAGGTTTCGCTCCAGTAGTAGGCCTTTATTGCCTAAATTGTAACATGAGGACCCCTGTGAATTTGGCGCGACTTTTAAGGGTTCTTAATTTCGAACTAGTGGGCTAAGATTTGAAACAAACGATCGGTGGGAATCCAGCTTTCAGGGGAGGCCACCCCCGAGTCTCTGGACGGTTGTGGAGCCGAGCGGCGCCCGTCCAAACATTAAGTTTCGCTCCAGGAGTAGGCCTTTATTGACTAAATTGTCACATGACGACCTTTGTGATTTTGGCAGGACTTATGAGTGCTTAAGTTTGAGCCAGTGGGCTGACGTTCGACACACTCGACAGGTGTGAATCCACCTTTCAGCGGAGGCAAACCCCGAGTCTCTGGACGGTTTTGGGGCCGAGCGGCGACCGTCTAAACATTCAATTTCGCTCCAGTAGTAGGCCTTTATTGCCTAAATTGTAACATGAGGACCTCTGTGAATTTGGTGAGACTTTTAGGGTGCTTAATTTTGAACTCGTGGGCTAAGATTTGAAAGAAACAATCGGTGGGAATCCAGCTTTCAGGGGAGGCCTCACCCGAGTCTCTGGACGGTTGTGGAGCCGAGCGGCGCCCGTCCAAACATTAAGTTTCGCTCAAGGAGTAGGCCTTTATTGCCTAAATTGTAACATGAGGACCCCTGTGAATTTGGCGCAACTTTTAGGGTGCTTAATTTCGAACTAGTGGGTTAAGATTTGAAACAAACGATCGGTGGGAATCCAGCTTTCATGGTAGGCCACCCCCGAGTCTCTGGACGGTTGTGGGGCCGAGCGGCGACCGTCAAAACATTCAGTTTCGCTCAAGTAGTAGGCCTTTAATTTCTAAATTTTTACATGAGGACCCCTGTGAATTTGGCGCGACTTTTAGGGTGCTTAATTTCGAACTAGTGGGCTAAGATTTGAAACAAACGATCGGTGGGAATCCAGCTTTCAGGGGAGGCCACCCCCGAGTCTCTGGACTATTGTGGGGCCGAGCGGCGACCGTCTAAACATTCAATTTCGCTCCAGTAGTAGGCCTTTATTGCCTAAATTGTAACATGAGGACCTCTGTGAATTTGGCGAGACTTTTAGGGTGCTTAATTTTGAACTCGTGGGCTAAGATTTGAAAGAAACAATCGGTGGGAATCCAGCTTTCAGGGGAGGCCTACCCCGAGTCTCTGGACGGTTGTGGGGCCGAGCGGCGAGCGTCAAAGCACTCCGTTTCGCTCAAGTAGTAGGCCTTTATTGACTAAATTGTAACATGACGACCCTTTTGATTATGGCAGGACTTTTGAGCGCTTAAGTTTGAGCCAGTGGGCTGACGTTAAACACACTCGATCGGTGTGAATCCACCTTTCAGCGGAGGTCTCCCCCGAGTCTCTGGACGGTTGTGGGGCCGAGCGGCGCCCGTCCAAACATTAAGTTTCGCTCCAGGAGTAGGCCTTTATTGCCTAAATTGTAACATGAGGACCCCTGTGAATTTGGCGCAACTTTTAGGGTGCTTAATTTCGAACTAGTGGGCTAAGATTTGAAACAAACGATCGGTGGGAATCCAGCTTTCAGGGGAGGCCGCCCCCGAGTCTCTGGACGGTTGTGGGGCCGAGCGGCGCCCGTCCAAACATTAGGTTTCGCTCCAGGAGTAGGCCTTTATTGCCTAAATTGTAACATGAGGACCCCTGTGAATTTGGCGCAACTTTTATGGTGCTTAATTTCGAACTAGTAGGCTAAGATTTGAAACAAACGATCGGTGGGAATCCAGCTTTCAGGGGAGGCCAACCCCGAGTCTCTGGACTATTGTGGGCCCGAGCGGCGACCGTCTAAACATTAAATTTCGCTCCAGTAGAAGGCCTTTATTGCTTCAATTTTAACATGAGGACCCCTGTGAATTTGGCGCGACGTTTAGGGTGCTTAATTTCGAACTAGTGGGCTAAGATTTGAAACAAACGATCGGTGGGAATCCAGCTTTCAGGGGAGGCCACCCCCGAGTCTCTGGACGGTTGTGGGGCCGAGCGGCGCCCGTCCAAACATTAAGTTTCGCTCCAGGAGGAGGCCTTTATTGCCTAAATTGTCACATGACGACCTTTGTGATTTTGGCAGGACTTTTGAGTGCTTAAGTTTGAGCCAGTGGGCTGACCTTCGACACACTCGATAGGTGTGAATCCACCTTTCAGCGGAGGCCACCCCCGAGTCTCTGGACGGTTGTGGGGCCGAGCGGCGAGCGTCAAAGCACTCCGTTTCACTCAAGTAGTAGGCCTTTATTGCCTAAATTCTAACATGAGGACCCCTGTGAATTTGGCGTGATGTTTAGGGTGCTTAATTTCGAACTAGTGGGCTAAGATTTGAAATAAATGATCGGTGGGAATCCAGCTTTCATGGGAGGCCACCCCCGAGTCTCTGGACAGTTGTGGGGCCGAGCGGCGACCGTCAAAACATTCAGTTTCACTCCAGTAGTAGGCATTTATTGTCTAAATTGCAACATAAGGACCTCTCTGAATTTGGTGCGACTTTTAGGGTGCGTAATTTCAAACTAGTGGGCTAAGATTTGAAAAAAACGATCGGTGGGAATCCAGCTTTCAGGGGAGGCCTACCCCGAGTCCCTGGACGGTTTTGGGGCCGAGCGGCGACCGTCTAAACATTCAATTTCGCTCCAGTAGTAGGCCTTTATTGCCTAAATTGTAACATGAGGACCTCTGTGAATTTGGCGAGACTTTTAGGGGGCTTAATTTTGAACTCGTGGGCTAAGATTTGAAAGAAACAATCGGTGGGAATCCAGCTTTCAGGGGAGGCCTACCCCGAGTCTCTGGACGGTTGTGGGGCCGAGCGGCGTGCGTCAAAGCACTCCGTTTCGCTCAAGTAGTAGGCCTTTAATTTCTAAATTTTAACATGAGGACCCCTGTGAATTTGGCGCGACTTTTAGGGTGCTTAATTTCGAAATAGTGGGCTAAGATTTGAAACAAAGGATCGGTGGGAATCCAGCTTTCATGGGAGGCCACCCCCGAGTCTCTGGACGGTTGTGGGGCCGAGCGGCGAGCGTCAAAGCACTCCGTTTCACTCAAGTAGTAGGCCTTTATTGCCTAAATTCTAACATGAGGACCCCTGTGAATTTGGCGTGATGTTTAGGGTGCTTAATTTCGAACTAGTGGGCTAAGATTTGAAATAAATGATCGGTGGGAATCCAGCTTTCATGGGAGGCCACCCCCGAGTCTCTGGACAGTTGTGGGGCCGAGCGGCGACCGTCAAAACATTCAGTTTCACTCCAGTAGTAGGCATTTATTGTCTAAATTGCAACATAAGGACCTCTCTGAATTTGGTGCGACTTTTAGGGTGCGTAATTTCAAACTAGTGGGCTAAGATTTGAAAAAAACGATCGGTGGGAATCCAGCTTTCAGGGGAGGCCTACCCCGAGTCCCTGGACGGTTTTGGGGCCGAGCGGCGACCGTCTAAACATTCAATTTCGCTCCAGTAGTAGGCCTTTATTGCCTAAATTGTAACATGAGGACCTCTGTGAATTTGGCGAGACTTTTAGGGGGCTTAATTTTGAACTCGTGGGCTAAGATTTGAAAGAAACAATCGGTGGGAATCCAGCTTTCAGGGGAGGCCTACCCCGAGTCTCTGGACGGTTGTGGGGCCGAGCGGCGTGCGTCAAAGCACTCCGTTTCGCTCAAGTAGTAGGCCTTTAATTTCTAAATTTTAACATGAGGACCCCTGTGAATTTGGCGCGACTTTTAGGGTGCTTAATTTCGAAATAGTGGGCTAAGATTTGAAACAAAGGATCGGTGGGAATCCAGCTTTCATGGGAGGCCACCCCCGAGTCTTTGGACGGTTGTGGGGCCGAACGGCGAGCGTCAAAAAACTCCGTTTCGCTCAAGTAGTAGGCCTTTAATTTCTAAATTTTAACATGAGGACCCCTGTGAATTTGGCGCGACTTTTAGGGTGCTTAATTTCGAACTAGTGGGTTAAGATTTGAAACAAACGATCGGTGGGAATCCAGCTTTCATGGTAGGCAACCCCCGAGTCTCTGGACGATTGTGGGGCAGAGCGGCGCCCGTCCAAACATTAAGTTTCGCTCAAGGAGTAGGCCTTTATTGCCTAAATTGTAACATGAGGACCCCTGTGAATTTGGCGCAACTTTTAGGGTGCTTAATTTCGAACTAGTGGGTTAAGATTTGAAACAAACGATCGGTGGGAATCCAGCTTTCATGGTAGGCCACCCCCGAGTCTCTGGACGGTTGTGGGGCCGAGCGGCGACCGTCAAAACATTCAGTTTCGCTCAAGTAGTAGGCCTTTAATTTCTAAATTTTTACATGAGGACCCCTGTGAATTTGGCGCGATTTTTAGGGTGCTTAATTTCGAACTAGTGGGCTAAGATTTGAAACAAACGATCAGTGGGAATCCAGCTTTCAGGGGAGGCCACCCCCGAGTCTCTGGACTATTGTGGGGCCGAGCGGCGACCGTCTAAACATTCAATTTCGCTCCAGTAGTAGGCCTTTATTGCCTAAATTGTAACATGAGGACCTTTGTGATTTTGGCAGGACTTATGAGTGCTTAAGTTTGAGCCAGTGGGCTGACGTTCGACACACTCGATAGCTGTGAATCCACCTTTCAGCGGAGGTCTCCCCCGAGTCTCTGGACGGTTGTGGGGCCGAGCGGCGCCCGTCCAAACATTAGGTTTCGCTCCAGTAGTAGGCCTTTATTGCCTAAATTGTAACATGAGGACCCCTGTGAATTTGGCGCAACTTTTAGGGTTCTTAATTTCGAACTAGTGGGCTAAGATTTGAAACAAACGATCGGTGGGAATCCAGCTTTCAGGGGAGGCCACTCCCGAGTCTCTGGACGGTTGTGGGGCTGAGCGGCGCCCGTCCAAACATTAAGTTTCGCTCCAGGAGTAGGCCTTTATTGCCTAAATTGTAACATGAGGACCCCTGTGAATTTGGCGCAACTTTTAGGGTGCTTAATTTCGAACTAGTGGGTTAAGATTTGAAACAAACGATCGGTGGGAATCCAGCTTTCATGGTAGGCCACCCCCGAGTCTCTGGACGGTTGTGGGGCCGAGCGGCGACCGTCAAAACATTCAGTTTCGCTCAAGTAGTAGGCCTTTATTTTCTAAATTTTAACATGAGGACCCCTGTTAATTTGGCGCGACTTTTAGGGTGCTTAATTTCGAACTAGTGGGCTAAGATTTGAAACAAACGATCGGTGGGAATCCAGCTTTCAGGGGAGGCCACCCCCGAGTCTCTGGACTATTGTGGGGCCGAGCGGCGACCGTCTAAACAATAAATTTCGCTCCAGTAGAAGGCCTTTATTGCTTCAATTTTAACATGAGGACCCTTGTGAATTTGGCGCGACGTTTAGGGTGCTTAATTTCAAACTAGTGGGCTAAGATTTGAAACAAACGATCGGTGGGAATCCAGCTTTCAGGGGATGCCTACCCCGAGTCTCTGGACGGTTTTGGGGCCGAGCGGCGACCGTCTAAACATTCAATTTCGCTCCTGTAGTAGGCCTTTATTGCCTAAATTGTAACATGAGGACCTCTGTGAATTTGGCGAGAATTTTAGGGTGCTTAATTTCGAACTCGTGGGCTAAGATTTGAAAGAAACGATCGGTGGGAATCCAGCTTTCATGGGAGGCCACCCCCGAGACTCTGGACGGTTGTGGGGCCGAGCGGCGACCGTCAAAACATTCAGTTTCACTCCAGTAGTAGGCCTTTATTGTCTAAATTGTAACATAAGGACCTCTCTGAATTTGGTGCGACTTTTAGGGTGCGTAATTTCAAACTAGTGGGCTAAGATTTGAAACAAACGATTGGTGGGAATCCAGCTTTCAGGGGAGGCCACCCCCGAGTCTCTGGACGGTTGTGGGGCCGAGCGGCGCCCGTCCAAACATTAAGTTTCGCTCCAGGAGTAGGCCTTTATTGACTAAATTGTCACATGACGACCTTTGTGATTTTGGCAGAACTTTTGAGCGCTTAAGTTTGAGCCAGTGGGCTGTCGTTCGACACACTCGATAGCTGTGAATCCACCTTTCAGCGGAGGTCTCCCCCGAGTCTCTGGACGGTTGTGGGGCCGAGCGGCGCCCGTCCAAACATTAGGTTAAGCTCCAGTAGTAGGCCTTTATTGCCTAAATTGTAACATGAGGACCCCTGTGAATTTGGCGCGACTTTTAGGGTTCTTAATTTAGAACTAGTGGGCTAAGATTTGAAACAAACGATCGGTGGGAATCCAGCTTTCAGGGGAGGCCACCCCCGAGTCTCTGGACGGTTGTGGGGCCGAGCGGCGACCGTCAAAACATTCAGTTTCGCTCAAGTAGTAGGCCTTTATTGTCTAAATTGTAACATAAGGACCTCTCTGAATTTGGTGCGACTTTTAGGGTGCGTAATTTCAAACTAGTGGGCTAAGATTGGAAACAAACAATTGGTGGGAATCCAGCTTTCAGGGGAGGCCTACCCCGAGTCTCTGGACGGTTTTGGGGCCGAGCGGCGACCGTCTAAACATTCAATTTCGCTCCAGTAGTAGGCCTTTATTGCCTAAATTGTAACATGAGGACCTCTGTGAATTTGGCGAGACTTTTAGGGGGCTTAATTTTGAACTCGTGGGCTAAGATTTGAAAGAAACAATCGGTGGGAATCCAGCTTTCAGGGGAGGCCTACCCCGAGTCTCTGGACGGTTGTGGGGCCGAGCGGCGAGCGTCAAAGCACTCCGTTTCGCTCAAGTAGTAGGCCTTTATTGACTAAATTGTAACATGACGACCTTTTTGATTTTGGCAGGACTTTTGAGCGCTTAAGTTTGAGCCAGTGGGCTGACGTTAAACACACTCGATCGGTGTGAATCCACCTTTCAGCGGAGGTCTCCCCCGAGTCTCTGGACGGTTGTGGGGCCGAGCGGCGCCCGTCCAAACATTAGGTTTCGCTCCAGTAGTAGGCCTTTATTGCCTAAATTGTAACATGAGGACCCTTGTGAATTTGGCGCGACTTTTAGGGTTCTTAATTTCGAACTAGTGGGCTAAGATTTGAAACAAACGATCGGTGGGAATCCAGCTTTCAGGGGAGGCCGCCCCCGAGTCTCTGGACGGTTGTGGGGCCGAGCGGCGCCCGTCCAAACATTAAGTTTCGCTCCAGGAGTAGGCCTTTATTGCCTAAATTGTAACATGAGGACCCCTGTGAATTTGGCGCAACTTTTAGGGTGCTTAATTTCGAACTAGTGGGCTAAGATTTGAAAAAAACGATCGGTGGGAATCCAGCTTTCAGGGGAGGCCACCCCCGAGTCTCTGGACTATTGTGGGCCCGAGCGGCGACCGTCTAAACATTAAATTTCGCTCCAGTAGAAGGCCTTTATTGCTTCAATTTTAACATGAGGACCCCTGTGAATTTGGCGCGACGTTTAGGGTGCTTAATTTCGAACTAGTGGGCTAAGATTTGAAACAAACGATCGGTGGGAATCCAGCTTTCAGGGGAGGCCACCCCCGACTCTCTGGACGGTTGTGGGGCCGAGCGGCGAGCGTCAAAAAACTCTGTTTCGCTCAAGTAGTAGGCCTTTAATTTCTAAATTTTAACATGAGGACCCCTGTGAATTTGGCGCGACTTTTAGGGTGCTTAATTTCGAACTAGTGGGTTAAGATTTGAAACAAACGATCGGTGGGAATCCAGCTTTCATGGTAGGCAACCCCCGAGTCTCTGGACGATTGTGGGGCAGAGCGGCGCCCGTCCAAACATTAAGTTTCGCTCAAGGAGTAGGCCTTTATTGCCTAAATTGTAACATGAGGACCCCTGTGAATTTGGCACAACTTTTAGGGTGCTTAATTTCGAACTAGTGGGTTAAGATTTGAAACAAACGATCGGTGGGAATCCAGCTTTCATGGTAGGCCACCCCCGAGTCTCTGGACGGTTGTGGGGCCGAGCGCCGACCGTCAAAACATTCAGTTTCGCTCAAGTAGTAGGCCTTTAATTTCTAAATTTTTACATGAGGACCCCTGTGAATTTGGCGCGATTTTTAGGGTGCTTAATTTCGAACTAGTGGGCTAAGATTTGAATCAAACGATCAGTGGGAATCCAGCTTTCAGGGGAGGCCACCCCCGAGTCTCTGGACTATTGTGGGGCCGAGCGGCGACCGTCTAAACATTCAATTTCGCTCCAGTAGTAGGCCTTTATTGCCTAAATTGTAACATGAGGACCTTTGTGATTTTGGCAGGACTTATGAGTGCTTAAGTTTGAGCCAGTGGGCTGACGTTCGACACACACGATAGCTGTGAATCCACCTTTCAGCGGAGGTCTCCCCCGAGTCTCTGGACGGTTGTGGGGCCGAGCGGCGCCCGTCCAAACATTAGGTTTCGCTCCAGTAGTAGGCCTTTATTGCCTAAATTGTAACATGAGGACCCCTGTGAATTTGGCGCAACTTTTAGGGTTCTTAATTTCGAACTAGTGGGCTAAGATTTGAAACAAACGATCGGTGGGAATCCAGCTTTCAGGGGAGGCCACTCCCGAGTCTCTGGACGGTTGTGGGGCTGAGCGGCGCCCGTCCAAACATTAAGTTTCGCTCCAGGAGTAGGCCTTTATTGCCTAAATTGTAACATGAGGACCCCTGTGAATTTGGCGCAACTTTTAGGGTGCTTAATTTCGAACTAGTGGGTTAAGATTTGAAACAAACGATCGGTGGGAATCCAGCTTTCATGGTAGGCCACCCCCGAGTCTCTAGACGGTTGTGGGTCCGAGCGGCGACCGTCAAAACATTCAGTTTCGCTCAAGTAGTAGGCATTTATTTTCTAAATTTTAACATGAGGACCCCTGTTAATTTGGCGCGACTTTTAGGGTGCTTAATTTCGAACTAGTGGGCTAAGATTTGAAACAAACGATCGGTGGGAATCCAGCTTTCAGGGGAGGCCACCCCCGAGTCTCTGGACTATTGTGGGGCCGAGCGGCGACCGTCTAAACAATAAATTTCGCTCCAGTAGAAGGCCTTTATTGCTTCAATTTTAACATGAGGACCCTTGTGAATTTGGCGCGACGTTTAGGGTGCTTAATTTCAAACTAGTGGGCTAAGATTTGAAACAAACGATCGGTGGGAATCCAGCTTTCAGGGGATGCCTACCCCGAGTCTCTGGACGGTTTTGGGGCCGAGCGGCGACCGTCTAAACATTCAATTTCGCTCCTGTAGTAGGCCTTTATTGCCTAAATTGTAACATGAGGACCTCTGTGAATTTGGCGAGAATTTTAGGGTGCTTAATTTCGAACTCGTGGGCTAAGATTTGAAAGAAACGATCGGTGGGAATCCAGCTTTCATGGGAGGCCACCCCCGAGACTCTGGACGGTTGTGGGGCCGAGCGGCGACCGTCAAAACATTCAGTTTCACTCCAGTAGTAGGCCTTTATTGTCTAAATTGTAACATAAGGACCTCTCTGAATTTGGTGCGACTTTTAGGGTGCGTAATTTCAAACTAGTGGGCTAAGATTTGAAACAAACGATTGGTGGGAATCCAGCTTTCAGGAGAGGCCACCCCCGAGTCTCTGGACGGTTGTGGGGCCGAGCGGCGCCCGTCCAAACATTAAGTTTCGCTCCAGGAGTAGGCCTTTATTGACTAAATTGTCACATGACGACCTTTGTGATTTTGGCAGAACTTTTGAGAGCTTAAGTTTGAGCCAGTGGGCTGACGTTCGACACACTCGATAGCTGTGAATCCACCTTTCAGCGGAGGTCTCCCCCGAGTCTCTGGACGGTTGTGGGGCCGAGCGGCGCCCGTCCAAACATTAGGTTTCGCTCCAGTAGTAGGCCTTTATTGCCTAAATTGTAACATGAGGACCCCTGTGAATTTGGCGCGACTTTTAGGGTTCTTAATTTCGAACTAGTGGGCTAAGATTTGAAACAAACGATCGGTGGGAATCCAGCTTTCAGGAGAGGCCACCCCCGAGTCTCTGGACGGTTGTGGGGCCGAGCGGCGACCGTCAACACATTCAGTTTCGCTCAAGTAGTAGGCCTTTATTGTCTAAATTGTAACATAAGGACCTCTCTGAATTTGGTGCGACTTTTAGGGTGCGTAATTTCAAACTAGTGGGCTAAGATTGGAAACAAACAATTGGTGGGAATCCAGCTTTCAGGGGAGGCCTACCCCGAGTCTCTGGACGGTTTTGGGGCCGAGCGGCGACCGTCTAAACATTCAATTTCGCTCCAGTAGTAGGCCTTTATTGCCTAAATTGTAACATGAGGACCTCTGTGAATTTGGCGAGACTTTTAGGGTGCTTAATTTTGAACTCGTGGGCTAAGATTTGAAAGAAACAATCGGTGGGAATCCAGCTTTCAGGGGAGGCCTACCCCGAGTCTCTGGACGGTTGTGGGGCCGAGCGGCGAGCGTCAAAGCACTCCGTTTCGCTCAAGTAGTAGGCCTTTATTGACTAAATTGTAACATGACGACCTTTTTGATTTTGGCAGGACTTTTGAGCGCTTAAGTTTGAGCCAGTGGGCTGACGTTAAACACACTCGATCGGTGTGAATCCACCTTTCAGCGGAGGTCTCCCCCGAGTCTCTGGACGGTTGTGGGGCCGAGCGGCGCCCGTCCAAACATTAGGTTTCGCTCCAGTAGTAGGCCTTTATTGCCTAAATTGTAACATGAGGACCCTTGTGAATTTGGCGCGACTTTTAGGGTTCTTAATTTCGAACTAGTGGGCTAAGATTTGAAACAAACGATCGGTGGGAATCCAGCTTTCAGAGGAGGCCGCCCCCGAGTCTCTGGACGGTTGTGGGGCCGAGCGGCGCCCGTCCAAACATTAAGTTTCGCTCCAGGAGTAGGCCTTTATTGCCTAAATTGTAACATGAGGACCCCTGTGAATTTGGCGCAACTTTTAGGGTGCTTAATTTCGAACTAGTGGGCTAAGATTTGAAACAAACGATCGGTGGGAATCCAGCTTTCAGGGGAGGCCACCCCCGAGTCTCTGGACTATTGTGGGTCCGAGCGGCGACCGTCTAAACATTCAATTTCGCTCCAGTAGTAGGCCTTTATTGCCTAAATTGTAACATGAGGACCTCTGTGAATTTGGCGAGACTTTTAGGGTGCTTAATTTTGAACTCGTGGGCTAAGATTTGAAAGAAACAATCGGTGGGAATCCAGCTTTCAGGGGAGGCCTACCCCGAGTCTCTGGACGGTTGTGGGGCCGAGCGGCGAGCGTCAAAGCACTCCGTTTCGCTCAAGTAGTAGGCCTTTATTGACTAAATTGTAACATGACGACCCTTTTGATTTTGGCAGGACTTTTGAGCGCTTAAGTTTGAGCCAGTGGGCTGACGTTAAACACACTCGATCGGTGTGAATCCACCTTTCAGCGGAGGTCTCCCCCGAGTCTCTGGACGGTTGTGGGGCCGAGCGGCGCCCGTCCAAACATTAAGTTTCGCTCCAGGAGTAGGCCTTTATTGCCTAAATTGTAACATGAGGACCCCTGTGAATTTGGCGCAACTTTTAGGGTTCTTAATTTCGAACTAGTGGGCTAAGATTTGAAACAAACGATCGGTGGGAATCCAGCTTTCAGGGGAGGCCACTCCCGAGTCTCTGGACGGTTGTGGGGCTGAGCGGCGCCCGTCCAAACATTAAGTTTCGCTCCAGGAGTAGGCCTTTATTGCCTAAATTGTAACATGAGGACCCCTGTGAATTTGGCGCAACTTTTAGGGTGCTTAATTTTGAACTAGTGGGTTAAGATTTGAAACAAACGATCGGTGGGAATCCAGCTTTCATGGTAGGCCACCCCCGAGTCTCTGGACGGTTGTGGGGCCGAGCGGCGACCGTCAAAACATTCAGTTTCGCTCAAGTAGTAGGCCTTTATTTTCTAAATTTTAACATGAGGACCCCTGTTAATTTGGTGCGACTTTTAGGGTGCTTAATTTCGAACTAGTGGGCTAAGATTTGAAACAAACGATCGGTGGGAATCCAGCTTTCAGGGGAGGCCACCCCCGAGTCTCTGGACTATTGTGGGGCCGAGCGGCGACCGTCTAAACAATAAATTTCGCTCCAGTAGAAGGCCTTTATTGCTTCAATTTTAACATGAGGACCCTTGTGAATTTGGCGCGACGTTTAGGGTGCTTAATTTCAAACTAGTGGGCTAAGATTTGAAACAAACGATCGGTGGGAATCCAGCTTTCAGGGGAGGCCACCCCCGAGTCTCTGGACGGTTGTGGGGCCGAGCGGCGCCCGTCCAAACATTAAGTTTCGCTCCAGGAGGAGGCCTTTATTGCCTAAATTGTCACATGACGACCTTTGTGATTTTGGCAGGACTTTTGAGTGCTTAAGTTTGAGCCAGTGGGCTGACCTTCGACACACTCGATAGGTGTGAATCCACCTTTCAGCGGAGGCCACCCCCGAGTCTCTGGACGGTTGTGGGGCCGAGCGGCGAGCGTCAAAGCACTCCGTTTCACTCAAGTAGTTGGCCTTTATTGCCTAAATTCTAACATGAGGACCCCTGTGAATTTGGCGTGATGTTTAGGGTGCTTAATTTCGAACTAGTGGGCTAAGATTTGAAATAAATGATCGGTGGGAATCCAGCTTTCATGGGAGGCCACCCCCGAGTCTCTGGACAGTTGTGGGGCCGAGCGGCGACCGTAAAAACATTCAGTTTCACTCCAGTAGTAGGCATTTATTGTCTAAATTGCAACATAAGGACCTCTCTGAATTTGGTGCGACTTTTAGGGTGCGTAATTTCAAACTAGTGGGCTAAGATTTGAAAAAAACGATCGGTGGGAATCCAGCTTTCAGGGGAGGCCTACCCCGAGTCCCTGGACGGTTTTGGGGCCGAGCGGCGACCGTCTAAACATTCAATTTCGCTCCAGTAGTAGGCCTTTATTGCCTAAATTGTAACATGAGGACCTCTGTGAATTTGGCGAGACTTTTAGGGGGCTTAATTTTGAACTCGTGGGCTAAGATTTGAAAGAAACAATCGGTGGGAATCCAGCTTTCAGGGGAGGCCTACCCCGAGTCTCTGGACGGTTGTGGGGCCGAGCGGCGTGCGTCAAAGCACTCCGTTTCGCTCAAGTAGTAGGCCTTTAATTTCTAAATTTTAACATGAGGACCCCTGTGAATTTGGCGCGACTTTTAGGGTGCTTAATTTCGAAATAGTGGGCTAAGATTTGAAACAAAGGATCGGTGGGAATCCAGCTTTCATGGGAGGCCACCCCCGAGTCTTTGGACGGTTGTGGGGCCGAACGGCGAGCGTCAAAAAACTCCGTTTCGCTCAAGTAGTAGGCCTTTAATTTCTAAATTTTAACATGAGGACCCCTGTGAATTTGGCGCGACTTTTAGGGTGCTTAATTTCGAACTAGTGGGTTAAGATTTGAAACAAACGATCGGTGGGAATCCAGCTTTCATGGTAGGCAACCCCCGAGTCTCTGGACGATTGTGGGGCAGAGCGGCGCCCGTCCAAACATTAAGTTTCGCTCAAGGAGTAGGCCTTTATTGCCTAAATTGTAACATGAGGACCCCTGTGAATTTGGCGCAACTTTTAGGGTGCTTAATTTCGAACTAGTGGGTTAAGATTTGAAACAAACGATCGGTGGGAATCCAGCTTTCATGGTAGGCCACCCCCGAGTCTCTGGACGGTTGTGGGGCCGAGCGGCGACCGTCAAAACATTCAGTTTCGCTCAAGTAGTAGGCCTTTAATTTCTAAATTTTTACATGAGGACCCCTGTGAATTTGGCGCGATTTTTAGGGTGCTTAATTTCGAACTAGTGGGCTAAGATTTGAAACAAACGATCAGTGGGAATCCAGCTTTCAGGGGAGGCCACCCCCGAGTCTCTGGACTATTGTGGGGCCGAGCGGCGACCGTCTAAACATTCAATTTCGCTCCAGTAGTAGGCCTTTATTGCCTAAATTGTAACATGAGGACCTTTGTGATTTTGGCAGGACTTATGAGTGCTTAAGTTTGAGCCAGTGGGCTGACGTTCGACACACTCGATAGCTGTGAATCCACCTTTCAGCGGAGGTCTCCCCCGAGTCTCTGGACGGTTGTGGGGCCGAGCGGCGCCCGTCCAAACATTAGGTTTCGCTCCAGTAGTAGGCCTTTATTGCCTAAATTGTAACATGAGGACCCCTGTGAATTTGGCGCAACTTTTAGGGTTCTTAATTTCGAACTAGTGGGCTAAGATTTGAAACAAACGATCGGTGGGAATCCAGCTTTCAGGGGAGGCCACTCCCGAGTCTCTGGACGGTTGTGGGGCTGAGCGGCGCCCGTCCAAACATTAAGTTTCGCTCCAGGAGTAGGCCTTTATTGCCTAAATTGTAACATGAGGACCCCTGTGAATTTGGCGCAACTTTTAGGGTGCTTAATTTCGAACTAGTGGGTTAAGATTTGAAACAAACGATCGGTGGGAATCCAGCTTTCATGGTAGGCCACCCCCGAGTCTCTGGACGGTTGTGGGGCCGAGCGGCGACCGTCAAAACATTCAGTTTCGCTCAAGTAGTAGGCCTATTTTCTAAATTTTAACATGAGGACCCCTGTTAATTTGGCGCGACTTTTAGGGTGCTTAATTTCGAACTAGTGGGCTAAGATTTGAAACAAACGATCGGTGGGAATCCAGCTTTCAGGGGAGGCCACCCCCGAGTCTCTGGACTATTGTGGGGCCGAGCGGCGACCGTCTAAACAATAAATTTCGCTCCAGTAGAAGGCCTTTATTGCTTCAATTTTAACATGAGGACCCTTGTGAATTTGGCGCGACGTTTAGGGTGATTAATTTCAAACTAGTGGGCTAAGATTTGAAACAAACGATCGGTGGGAATCCAGCTTTCAGGGGATGCCTACCCCGAGTCTCTGGACGGTTTTGGGGCCGAGCGGCGACCGTCTAAACATTCAATTTCGCTCCTGTAGTAGGCCTTTATTGCCTAAATTGTAACATGAGGACCTCTGTGAATTTGGCGAGAATTTTAGGGTGCTTAATTTCGAACTCGTGGGCTAAGATTTGAAAGAAACGATCGGTGGGAATCCAGCTTTCATGGGAGGCCACCCCCGAGACTCTGGACGGTTGTGGGGCCGAGCGGCGACCGTCAAAACATTCAGTTTCACTCCAGTAGTAGGCCTTTATTGTCTAAATTGTAACATAAGGACCTCTCTGAATTTGGTGCGACTTTTAGGGTGCGTAATTTCAAACTAGTGGGCTAAGATTTGAAACAAACGATTGGTGGGAATCCAGCTTTCAGGGGAGGCCACCCCCGAGTCTCTGGACGGTTGTGGGGCCGAGCGGCGCCCGTCCAAACATTAAGTTTCGCTCCAGGAGTAGGCCTTTATTGACTAAATTGTCACATGACGACCTTTGTGATTTTGGCAGAACTTTTGAGCGCTTAAGTTTGAGCCAGTGGGCTGACGTTCGACACACTCGATAGCTGTGAATCCACCTTTCAGCGGAGGTCTCCCCCGAGTCTCTGGACGGTTGTGGGGCCGAGCGGCGCCCGTCCAAACATTAGGTTTCGCTCCAGTAGTAGGCCTTTATTGCCTAAATTGTAACATGAGGACCCCTGTGAATTTGGCGCGACTTTTAGGGTTCTTAATTTAGAACTAGTGGGCTAAGATTTGAAACAAACGATCGGTGGGAATCCAGCTTTCAGGGGAGGCCACCCCCGAGTCTCTGGACGGTTGTGGGGCCGAGCGGCGACCGTCAAAACATTCAGTTTCGCTCAAGTAGTAGGCCTTTATTGTCTAAATTGTAACATAAGGACCTCTCTGAATTTGGTGCGACTTTTAGGGTGCGTAATTTCAAACTAGTGGGCTAAGATTGGAAACAAACAATTGGTGGGAATCCAGCTTTCAGGGGAGGCCTACCCCGAGTCTCTGGACGGTTTTGGGGCCGAGCGGCGACCGTCTAAACATTCAATTTCGCTCCAGTAGTAGGCCTTTATTGCCTAAATTGTAAAATGAGGACCTCTGTGAATTTGGCGAGACTTTTAGGGGGCTTAATTTTGAACTCGTGGGCTAAGATTTGAAAGAAACAATCGGTGGGAATCCAGCTTTCAGGGGAGGCCTACCCCGAGTCTCTGGACGGTTGTGGGGCCGAGCGGCGAGCGTCAAAGCACTCCGTTTCGCTCAAGTAGTAGGCCTTTATTGACTAAATTGTAACATGACGACCTTTTTGATTTTGGCAGGACTTTTGAGCGCTTAAGTTTGAGCCAGTGGGCTGACGTTAAACACACTCGATCGGTGTGAATCCACCTTTCAGCGGAGGTCTCCCCCGAGTCTCTGGACGGTTGTGGGGCCGAGCGGCGCCCGTCCAAACATTAGGTTTCGCTCCAGTAGTAGGCCTTTATTGCCTAAATTGTAACATGAGGACCCTTGTGAATTTGGCGCGACTTTTAGGGTTCTTAATTTCGAACTAGTGGGCTAAGATTTGAAACAAACGATCGGTGGGAATCCAGCTTTCAGGGGAGGCCGCCCCCGAGTCTCTGGACGGTTGTGGGGCCGAGCGGCGCCCGTCCAAACATTAAGTTTCGCTCCAGGAGTAGGCCTTTATTGCCTAAATTGTAACATGAGGACCCCTGTGAATTTGGCGCAACTTTTAGGGTGCTTAATTTCGAACTAGTGGGCTAAGATTTGAAAAAAACGATCGGTGGGAATCCAGCTTTCAGGGGAGGCCACCCCCGAGTCTCTGGACTATTGTGGGCCCGAGCGGCGACCGTCTAAACATTAAATTTCGCTCCAGGAGTAGGCCTTTATTGACTAAATTGTCACATGACGACCTTTGTGATTTTGGCAGAACTTTTGAGCGCTTAAGTTTGAGCCAGTGGGCTGACGTTCGACACACTCGATAGCTGTGAATCCACCTTTCAGCGGAGGTCTCCCCCGAGTCTCTGGACGGTTGTGGGGCCGAGCGGCGCCCGTCCAAACATTAGGTTTCGCTCCAGTAGTAGGCCTTTATTGCCTAAATTGTAACATGAGGACCCCTGTGAATTTGGCGCGACTTTTAGGGTTCTTAATTTAGAACTAGTGGGCTAAGATTTGAAACAAACGATCGGTGGGAATCCAGCTTTCAGGGGAGGCCACCCCCGAGTCTCTGGACGGTTGTGGGGCCGAGCGGCGACCGTCAAAACATTCAGTTTCGCTCAAGTAGTAGGCCTTTATTGTCTAAATTGTAACATAAGGACCTCTCTGAATTTGGTGCGACTTTTAGGGTGCGTAATTTCAAACTAGTGGGCTAAGATTGGAAACAAACAATTGGTGGGAATCCAGCTTTCAGGGGAGGCCTACCCCGAGTCTTTGGACGGTTTTGGGGCCGAGCGGCGACCGTCTAAACATTCAATTTCGCTCCAGTAGTAGGCCTTTATTGCCTAAATTGTAACATGAGGACCTCTGTGAATTTGGCGAGACTTTTAGGGGGCTTAATTTTGAACTCGTGGGCTAAGATTTGAAAGAAACAATCGGTGGGAATCCAGCTTTCAGGGGAGGCCTACCCCGAGTCTCTGGACGGTTGTGGGGCCGAGCGGCGAGCGTCAAAGCACTCCGTTTCGCTCAAGTAGTAGGCCTTTATTGACTAAATTGTAAAATGAGGACCTCTGTGAATTTGGCGAGACTTTTAGGGGGCTTAATTTTGAACTCGTGGGCTAAGATTTGAAAGAAACAATCGGTGGGAATCCAGCTTTCAGGGGAGGCCTACCCCGAGTCTCTGGACGGTTGTGGGGCCGAGCGGCGACCGTCTAAACATTCAATTTCGCTCCAGTAGTAGGCCTTTATTGCCTAAATTGTAACATGAGGACCTCTGTGAATTTGGCGCGACTTTTAGGGTTCTTAATTTCAAACTAGTGGGCTAAGATTGGAAACAAACAATTGGTGGGAATCCAGCTTTCAGGGGAGGCCTACCCCGAGTCTCTGGACGGTTTTGGGGCCGAGCGGCGACCGTCTAAACATTCAATTTCGCTCCAGTAGTAGGCCTTTATTGCCTAAATTGTAAAATGAGGACCTCTGTGAATTTGGCGAGACTTTTAGGGGGCTTAATTTTGAACTCGTGGGCTAAGATTTGAAAGAAACAATCGGTGGGAATCCAGCTTTCAGGGGAGGCCTACCCCGAGTCTCTGGACGGTTGTGGGGCCGAGCGGCGAGCGTCAAAGCACTCCGTTTCGCTCAAGTAGTAGGCCTTTATTGACTAAATTGTAACATGACGACCTTTTTGATTTTGGCAGGACTTTTGAGCGCTTAAGTTTGAGCCAGTGGGCTGACGTTAAACACACTCGATCGGTGTGAATCCACCTTTCAGCGGAGGTCTCCCCCGAGTCTCTGGACGGTTGTGGGGCCGAGCGGCGCCCGTCCAAACATTAGGTTTCGCTCCAGTAGTAGGCCTTTATTGCCTAAATTGTAACATGAGGACCCTTGTGAATTTGGCGCGACTTTTAGGGTTCTTAATTTCGAACTAGTGGGCTAAGATTTGAAACAAACGATCGGTGGGAATCCAGCTTTCAGGGGAGGCCGCCCCCGAGTCTCTGGACGGTTGTGGGGCCGAGCGGCGCCCGTCCAAACATTAAGTTTCGCTCCAGGAGTAGGCCTTTATTGCCTAAATTGTAACATGAGGACCCCTGTGAATTTGGCGCAACTTTTAGGGTGCTTAATTTCGAACTAGTGGGCTAAGATTTGAAAAAAACGATCGGTGGGAATCCAGCTTTCAGGGGAGGCCACCCCCGAGTCTCTGGACTATTGTGGGCCCGAGCGGCGACCGTCTAAACATTAAATTTCGCTCCAGGAGTAGGCCTTTATTGACTAAATTGTCACATGACGACCTTTGTGATTTTGGCAGAACTTTTGAGCGCTTAAGTTTGAGCCAGTGGGCTGACGTTCGACACACTCGATAGCTGTGAATCCACCTTTCAGCGGAGGTCTCCCCCGAGTCTCTGGACGGTTGTGGGGCCGAGCGGCGCCCGTCCAAACATTAGGTTTCGCTCCAGTAGTAGGCCTTTATTGCCTAAATTGTAACATGAGGACCCCTGTGAATTTGGCGCGACTTTTAGGGTTCTTAATTTAGAACTAGTGGGCTAAGATTTGAAACAAACGATCGGTGGGAATCCAGCTTTCAGGGGAGGCCACCCCCGAGTCTCTGGACGGTTGTGGGGCCGAGCGGCGACCGTCAAAACATTCAGTTTCGCTCAAGTAGTAGGCCTTTATTGTCTAAATTGTAACATAAGGACCTCTCTGAATTTGGTGCGACTTTTAGGGTGCGTAATTTCAAACTAGTGGGCTAAGATTGGAAACAAACAATTGGTGGGAATCCAGCTTTCAGGGGAGGCCTACCCCGAGTCTTTGGACGGTTTTGGGGCCGAGCGGCGACCGTCTAAACATTCAATTTCGCTCCAGTAGTAGGCCTTTATTGCCTAAATTGTAACATGAGGACCTCTGTGAATTTGGCGAGACTTTTAGGGGGCTTAATTTTGAACTCGTGGGCTAAGATTTGAAAGAAACAATCGGTGGGAATCCAGCTTTCAGGGGAGGCCTACCCCGAGTCTCTGGACGGTTGTGGGGCCGAGCGGCGAGCGTCAAAGCACTCCGTTTCGCTCAAGTAGTAGGCCTTTATTGACTAAATTGTAACATGACGACCTTTTTGATTTTGGCAGGACTTTTGAGCGCTTAAGTTTGAGCCAGTGGGCTGACGTTAAACACACTCGATCGGTGTGAATCCACCTTTCAGCGGAGGTCTCCCCCGAGTCTCTGGACGGTTGTGGGGCCGAGCGGCGCCCGTCCAAACATTAGGTTTCGCTCCAGTAGTAGGCCTTTATTGCCTAAATTGTAACATGAGGACCCTTGTGAATTTGGCGCGACTTTTAGGGTTCTTAATTTCGAACTAGTGGGCTAAGATTTGAAACAAACGATCGGTGGGAATCCAGCTTTCAGGGGAGGCCGCCCCCGAGTCTCTGGACGGTTGTGGGGCCGAGCGGCGCCCGTCCAAACATTAAGTTTCGCTCCAGGAGTAGGCCTTTATTGCCTAAATTGTAACATGAGGACCCCTGTGAATTTGGCGCAACTTTTAGGGTGCTTAATTTCGAACTAGTGGGCTAAGATTTGAAAAAAACGATCGGTGGGAATCCAGCTTTCAGGGGAGGCCACCCCCGAGTCTCTGGACTATTGTGGGCCCGAGCGGCGACCGTCTAAACATTAAATTTCGCTCCAGTAGAAGGCCTTTATTGCTTCAATTTTAACATGAGGACCCCTGTGAATTTGGCGCGACGTTTAGGGTGCTTAATTTCGAACTAGTGGGCTAAGATTTGAAACAAACGATCGGTGGGAATCCAGCTTTCAGGGGAGGCCACCCCCGACTCTCTGGACGGTTGTGGGGCCGAGCGGCGCCCGTCCAAACATTAAGTTTCGCTCCAGGAGGAGGCCTTTATTGCCTAAATTGTCACATGACGACCTTTGTGATTTTGGCAGGACTTTTGAGTGCTTAAGTTTGAGCCAGTGGGCTGACCTTCGACACACTCGATAGGTGTGAATCCACCTTTCAGCGGAGGCCACCCCCGAGTCTCTGGACGGTTGTGGGGCCGAGCGGCGAGCGTCAAAGCACTCCGTTTCACTCAAGTAGTAGGCCTTTATTGCCTAAATTCTAACATGAGGACCCCTGTGAATTTGGCGTGATGTTTAGGGTGCTTAATTTCGAACTAGTGGGCTAAGATTTGAAATAAATGATCGGTGGGAATCCAGCTTTCATGGGAGGCCACCCCCGAGTCTCTGGACGGTTGTGGGGCCGAGCGGCGACCGTCAAAACATTCAGTTTCACTCCAGTAGTAGGCATTTATTGTCTAAATTGTAACATAAGGACCTCTCTGAATTTGGTGCGACTTTTAGGGTGCGTAATTTCAAACTAGTGGGCTAAGATTTGAAAAAAACGATTGGTGGGAATCCAGCTTTCAGGGGAGGCCTACCCCGAGTCTCTGGACGGTTTTGGGGCCGAGCGGCGACCGTCTAAACATTCAATTTCGCTCCAGTAGTAGGCCTTTATTGCCTAAATTGTAACATGAGGACCTCTGTGAATTTGGCGAGACTTTTAGGGTGCTTAATTTTGAACTCGTGGGCTAAGATTTGAAAGAAACAATCGGTGGGAATCCAGCTTTCAGGGGAGGCCTACCCCGAGTCTCTGGACGGTTGTGAGGCCGAGCGGCGAGCGTCAAAGCACTCCGTTTCGCTCAAGTAGTAGGCCTTAAATTTCTAAATTTTAACATGAGGACCCCTGTGAATTTGGCGCGACTTTTAGGGTGCTTAATTTCGAAATAGTGGGCTAAGATTTGAAACAAAGGATCGGTGGGAATCCAGCTTTCATGGGAGGCCACCCCCGAGTCTCTGGACGGTTTTGGGGCCGAGCGGCGACCGTCTAAACATTCAATTTCGCTCCAGTAGTAGGCCTTTATTGCCTAAATTGTAACATGAGGACCTCTGTGAATTTGGCGAGACTTTTAGGGTGCTTAATTTTGAACTCGTGGGCTAAGATTTGAAAGAAACAATCGGTGGGAATCCAGCTTTCAGGGGAGGCCTACCCCGTGTCTCTGGACGGTTGTGGGGCCGAGCGGCGAGCGTCAAAGCACTCCGTTTCGCTCAAGTAGTAGGCCTTTATTGACTAAATTGTCACATGACGACCTTTGTGATTTTGGCAGGACTTTTGAGTGCTTAAGTTTGAGCCAGTGGGCTGACGTTCGACACACTCGATAGGTGTGAATCCACCTTTCAGCGGAGGTCTCCCCCGAGTCTCTGGACGGTTGTGGGGCCGAGCGGCGCCCGTCCAAACATTAGGTTTCGCTCCAGTAGTAGGCCTTTATTGCCTAAATTGTAACATGAGGACCCCTGTGAATTTGGCGCGACTTTTAGGGTTCTTAATTTCGAACTAGTGGGCTAAGATTTGAAACAAACGATCGGTGGGAATCCAGCTTTCAGGGGAGGCCACTCCCGAGTCTCTGGACGGTTGTGGGGCTGAGCGGCGCCCGTCCAAACATTAAGTTTCGCTCCAGGAGTAGGCCTTTATTGGCTAAATTGTAACATGAGGACCCCTGTGAATTTGGCGCAACTTTTAGGGTGCTTAATTTCGACCTAGTGGGTTAAGATTTAAACACACGATCGGTGGGAATCCAGCTTTCATGGTAGGCCACTCCCGAGTCTCTGGACGGTTGTGGGGCTGAGCGGCGCCCGTCCAAACATTAAGTTTCGCTCCAGGAGTAGGCCTTTATTGCCTAAATTGTAACATGAGGACCCCTGTTAATTTGGCGCGACTTTTAGGGTGCTTAATTTCGAACTAGTGGGCTAAGATTTGAAACAAACGATCGGTGGGAATCCAGCTTTCAGGGGAGGCCACCCCCGAGTCTCTGGACTATTGTGGGGCCGAGCGGCGACCGTCTAAACAATAAATTTCGCTCCAGTAGAAGGCCTTTATTGCTTCAATTTTAACATGAGGACCCTTTTGAATTTGGCGCGACGTTTAGGGTGCTTAATTTCAAACTAGTGGGCTAAGATTTGAAACAAACGATCGGTGGGTATCCAGCTTTCAGGGGATGCCTACCCCGAGTCTCTGGACGGTTTTGGGGCCGAGCGGCGACCGTCTAAACATTCAATTTCGCTCCTGTAGTAGGCCTTTATTGCCTAAATTGTAACATGAGGACCTCTGTGAATTTGGCGAGAATTTTAGGGTGCTTAATTTCGAACTCGTGGGCTAAGATTTGAAAGAAACGATCGGTGGGAATCCAGCTTTCATGGGAGGCCACCCCCGAGTCTCTGGACTGTTGTGGGGCCGAGCGGCGACCGTCAAAACATTCAGTTTCACTCCAGTAGTAGGCCTTTATTGTCTAAATTGTAACATAAGGACCTCTCTGAATATGGTGCGACTTTTAGGGTGCGTAATTTCAAACTAGTGGGCTAAGATTTGAAACAAACGATTGGTGGGAATCCAGCTTTCAGGGGAGGCCACCCCCGAGTCTCTGGACGGTTGTGGGGCCGAGCGGCGACCGTCAAAACACTCCGTTTCGCTCAAGTAGTAGGCCTTTATTGACTAAATTGTAACATGACGACCCTTTTGATTTTGGCAGGACTTTTGAACGCTTAAGTTTGAGCCAGTGGGCTGACGTTCGACACACTCGATCGGTGTGAATCCACCTTTCAGCGGAGGTCTACCCCGAGTCTCTGGACGGTTGTGGGGCCGAGCGGCGCCCGTCCAAACATTAGGTTTCGCTCCAGTAGTAGGCCTTTATTGCCTAAATTGTAACATGAGGACCCCTGTGAATTTGGCGCGACTTTTAGGGTTCTTAATTTCGAACTAGTGGGCTAAGATTTGAAACAAACGATCGGTGGGAATCCAGCTTTCAGGGGATGCCTACCCCGAGTCTCTGGACGGTTTTGGGGCCGAGCGGCGACCGTCTAAACATTCAATTTCGCTCCTGTAGTAGGCCTTTATTGCCTAAATTGTAACATGAGGACCTCTGTGAATTTGGCGAGAATTTTAGGGTGCTTAATTTCGAACTCGTGGGCTAAGATTTGAAAGAAACGATCGGTGGGAATCCAGCTTTCATGGGAGGCCACCCCCGAGTCTCTGGACGGTTGTGGGGCCGAGCGGCGACCGTCAAAACATTCAGTTTCACTCCAGTAGTAGGCCTTTATTGTCTAAATTGTAACATAAGGACCTCTCTGAATTTGGTGCGACTTTTAGGGTGCGTAATTTCAAACTAGTGGGCTAAGATTTGAAACAAACGATTGGTGGGAATCCAGCTTTCAGGGGAGGCCTCCCCCTAGTCTCTGGACGGTTGTGGGGCCGAGCGGCGACCGTCAAAACAGTCCGTTTCGCTCAAGTAGTAGGCCTTTATTGACTAAATTGTAACATGACGACCCTTTTGATTTTGGCAGGACTTTTGAGCGCTTAAGTTTGAGCCAGTGGGCTGACGTTCGACACACTCGATCGGTGTGAATCCACCTTTCAGCGGAGGTCTCCCCCGAGTCTCTGGACGGTTGTGGGGCCGAGCGGCGCCCGTCCAAACATTAGGTTTCGCTCCAGTAGTAGGCCTTTATTGCCTAAATTGTAACATGAGGACCCCTGTGAATTTGGCGCGACTTTTAGGGTTCTTAATTTCGAACTAGTGGGCTAAGATTTGAAACAAACGATCGGTGGGAATCCAGCTTTCAGGGGAGGCCACCCCCGAGTCTCTGGACGGTTGTGGGGCCGAGCGGCGCCCGTCCAAACATTAAGTTTCGCTCCAGGAGTAGGCCTTTATTGCCTAAATTGTAACATGAGGACCCCTGTGAATTTGGCGCAACTTTTAGTCTTTTAGGCCACCCCCGAGTCTCTGGACGGTTTTGGGGCCGAGCGGCGACCGTCTAAACATTCAATTTCGCTCCTGTAGTAGGCCTTTATTGCCTAAATTGTAACATGAGGACCTCTGTGAATTTGGCGAGAATTTTAGGGTGCTTAATTTCGAACTCGTGGGCTAAGATTTGAAAGAAACAATCGGTGGGAATCCAGCTTTCAGGGGAGGCCACCCCCGAGTCTCTGGACGGTTGTGGAGCCGAGCGGCGCCCGTCCAAACATTAAGTTTCGCTCCAGGAGTAGGCCTTTATTGCCTAAATTGTAACATGAGGACCCCTGTGAATTTGGCGCAACTTTTAGTCTTTTAGGCCACCCCCGAGTCTCTGGACAGTTTTGGGGCCGAGCGGCGACCGTCTAAACATTCAATTTCGCTCCTGTAGTAGGCCTTTATTGCCTAAATTGTAACATGAGGACCTCTGTGAATTTGGCGAGAATTTTAGGGTGCTTAATTTCGAACTCGTGGGCTAAGATTTGAAAGAAACAATCGGTGGGAATCCAGCTTTCAGGGGAGGCCACCCCCGAGTCTCTGGACGGTTGTGGAGCCGAGCGGCGCCCGTCCAAACATTCAGTTTCTCTCCAGTAGTAGGCCTTTATTGCCTAAATTGTAACATAAGGACCTCTCTGAATTTGGTGCGACTTTTAGGGTGCCTAATTTCAAACTAGTGGGCTAGGATTTGAAACAAACGATCGGTGGGAATCCAGCTTTCAGGGGAGGCCTACCCCGAGTCTCTGGACGGTTGTGGGGCCGAGCGGCGAGCGTCAAAGCATTCCGTTTCGCTCAAGTAGTAAGCCTTTATTGACTAAATTGTCACATGACGACCTTTGTGATTTTGGCAGGACTTTTGAGTGCTTAAGTTTGAGCCAGTGGGCTGACGTTCGACACACTCGATAGGTGGGAATCCAGCTTTCATGGGAGGCCACCCCCGAGTCTCTGGACGGTTGTGGAGCCGAGCGGCGCCCGTCCAAATATTATGTTTCGCTCCAGGAGTAGGCCTTTATTGCCTAAATTGTAACATGAGGACCCCTGTGAATTTGGCACCACTTTTAGGGTGCTTAATTTCAAACTAGTGGGCTAAGATTTGAAACAAACGATCGGTGGGAATCCAGCTTTCATGGGAGGCCACCCCCGAGTCTCTGGACGGTTGTGGGGCCGAGCGGCGAGCGTCAAAGCACTCCGTTTCGCTTAAGTAGTAGGCCTTTAATTTCTAAATTTTAACATGAGGACCCCTGTGAATTTGGCGCGACTTTTAGGGTGCTTAATTTCGATATAGTGGGCTAAGATTTGAAACAAAGGATCGGTGGGAATCCAGCTTTCATGGGAGGCCACCCCCGAGTCTCTGGACGGTTGTGGGGCCGAGCGGCGACCGTCAAAACATTCAGTTTCGCTCCAAGAGTAGGCCTTTATTGTCTAACTTGTAACATAAGGAGCTCTCTGAATTTGGTGCGACCTTTAGGGTGCTTAATTTCAAACTAGTGGGCTAATATTTGAATCAAATGATCGGTGGGAATCCAGCTTTCAGGGGAGGCCAGCCCCGAGTCTCTGGACTATTGTGCGGCCGAGCGGCGCCCGTCCAAACATTCAGTTTCGCTCCAGGAGTAGGCCTTTATTGTCTAAATTGTAACATAAGGACCTCTCTGAATTTGGTGCGACTTTTAGGGTGCCTAATTTCAAACTAGTGGGCTAGGATTTGAAACAAACGATCGGTGGGAATCCAGCTTTCAGGGGAGGCCTACCCCGAGTCTCTGGACGGTTGTGGGGCCGAGCGGCGAGCGTCAAAGCATTCCGTTTCGCTCAAGTAGTAAGCCTTTATTGACTAAATTGTCACATGACGACCTTTGTGATTTTGGCAGGACTTTTGAGTGCTTAAGTTTGAGCCAGTGGGCTGACGTTCGACACACTCGATAGGTGTGAATCCACCTTTCAGCGGAGGCCACCCCCGAGTCTCTGGACGGTTGTGGGGCCGAGCGGCGACCGTCAAAACATTCAGTTTCACTCCAGTAGTAGTCCTTTATTGTCTAAATTGTAACATAAGGACCTCTCTGAATTTGGTGCGACTTTTAGGGTGCGAAATTTCAAACTAGTGGGCTAAGATTTTAAACAAACGATCGGTGGAAATCCAGCTTTCAGGGGAGGCCTACCCCGATTCTCTGGACGGTTGTGGGGCCGAGCGGCGAGCGTCAAAGCACTCCGTTTCGCTTAAGTAGTAGGCCTTTAATTTCTAAATTTTAACATGAGGACCCCTGTGAATTTGGCGCGACTTTTAGGGTGCTTAATTTCGAAATAGTGGGCTAAGATTTGAAACAAAGGATCGGTGGGAATCCAGCTTTCATGGGAGGCCACCCCCGAGTCTCTGGACGGTTGTGGGGCCGAGCGGCGACCGTCAAAACATTCAGTTTCGCTCCAAGAGTAGGCCTTTATTGTCTAACTTGTAACATAAGGAGCTCTCTGAATTTGGTGCGACCTTTAGGGTGCTTAATTTCAAACTAGTGGGCTAATATTTGAATCAAATGATCGGTGTGAATCCAGCTTTCAGGGGAGGCCAGCCCCGAGTCTCTGGACTATTGTGCGGCCGAGCGGCGCCCGTCCAAACATTCAGTTTCGCTCCAGGAGTAGGCCTTTATTGTCTAAATTGTAACATAAGGACCTCTCTGAATTTGGTGCGACTTTTAGGGTGCCTAATTTCAAACTAGTGGGCTCGGATTTGAAACAAACGATCGGTGGGAATCCAGCTTTCAGGGGAGGCCTACCCCGAGTCTCTGGACGGTTGTGGGGCCGAGCGGCGAGCGTCAAAGCATTCCGTTTCGCTCAAGTAGTAGGCCTTTATTGACTAAATTGTCACATGACGACCTTTGTGATTTTGGCAGGACTTTTGAGTGCTTAAGTTTGAGCCAGTGGGCTGACGTTCGACACACTCGATAGGTGTGAATCCACCTTTCAGCGGAGGCCACCCCCGAGTCTCTGGACGGTTGTGGGGCCGAGCGGCGAGCGTCAAAGCACTCCGTTTCGCTCAAGTAGTAGGCCTTTATTGCCTAAATTGTAACATGAGGACCCCTGTGAATTTGGAGCCACTTTTAGGTTGCTTAATTTCAAACTAGTGGGCTAAGATTTGAAACAATCGATCGGTGGGAATCCAGCTTTCAGGGGAGGCCTACCCCGAGTCTCTGGACGGTTTTGGGGCTGAGCGGCGACCGTCTAAACATTCAATTTCTCTCCAGTAGTAGGCCTTTATTGCCTAAATTGTAACATGAGGACCTATGTGAATTTGGCGAGACTTTTAGGGTGCTTAATTTCGAACTCGTGGGCTAAGATTTGAATGAAACAATCGGTGGGAATCCAGCTTTCAGGGGAGGCCTACCCCGAGTCTCTGGACGGTTGTGGGGCCGAGCGGCGAGCGTCAAACTACTCCGTTTCGCTCAAGTAGTAGGCCTTTATTGTCTACATTTTATCATGAGGACCCCTGTGAATTTGGCGCGACGTTTAGGGTGCTTAATTTTTAACTAGTGGGCTAAGATTTGAAACAAACGATCGGTGGGAATCCAGCTTTCAGGGGAGGCCGCCCCCGAGTCTCTGGACGGTTGTGGGGCCGAGCGGCGCCCGTCCAAACATTAAGTTTCGCTCCAGGAGTAGGCCTTTATTGCCAAAAATGTAACATGAGGACCCCTGTGAATTTGGCACGACTTTTAGGGTACGTAATTTAAAACTAGTGGGCTAAGATTTGAAACAAACGATCGGTGGGAATCCAGCTTTCATGGGAGGCCACCCCCGAGTCTCTGGACGGTTGTGGGGCCGAGCGGCGAGCGTCAAAGCACTCCGTTTCGCTCAAGTAGTAGGCCTTTATTGCCTAAATTGTAACATATGGACCTCTCTGAATTTGGTGCGACTTTTAGGTTGCTTAATTTCAAACTAGTCGACTACGATTTGAAACAAACGATCGGTGGGAATCCAGCTTTCATGGGAGGCCACCTCCGAGTCTCTGGACGGTTCTGGGGCCGAGCGGCGACCGTCAAAAAATTCAGTTTCGCTCCAGTAGTAGGCCTTTATTGCCTATGTTGTAACATGAGGACCTCTGTGAATTTGACAAGACTTTTCGGGGGTGGTTTATCGCCTCTCGGCCTCTTTACCACATTCGGGATCAAAAGGGGAGATGGACTGCCTCTGATTGTTAATTTCCCATTATGGTACTTTTTTGTGGTTTAAAACCAGTGGAATAAATTATTAATGATTGGATTTAAGATAACGAGACCATTTTCCCGCTTTGCATTGTCCCACGCTCATCCTCTTTAATACCTGTAACGAATGTTTCAAATGTTATCTGGTTGTTGAGAACCCTAGTATTTTCAACGTGGCATTTGTGTGGTGTGGAGAGAAACATTTTATCTGTTTATCTGGTTTCCACTTTGAAGCTCCGGGTGCTAGTAATTCACTTAGTGTCGGCATCCCAAAGCAAATGTCTGTTTCTTGCTTTTGTTGATTATGGCTGTCGATTCACTTAGCGTCTGTATGTGAAGTTACGTCTCGGCACTCCTTGGTCGTCTATCTCAGTGGGAAGAGCGAGTCTCGCCGGAGATTGGGGTGCTGGGTGTCATCTTTTCATGGTGTCCGCTACTACTGTATATCACCATAACATGTTTAATTTGCCCTTCGTTATTCTACCCCCAGTCGCTGATGGTGTAGTGGTGCACTCGCCTGACTTTGGTGCAGGCAGTGTGGGGTCAATTCCCACTCAGTGTAAATGTGAGTGTGATTGGTCAAAATGTGACCGGTGACTGACTGGCGACCAGTTCAGGGTGTCGTCTGCCTTTTGCCTTAAGTCAGCTGGGATAGGCTCCAGCGCCCTGTGACCCTAAGCAGGATAAGGGGTATTGAGAATGGATGGATGGATGGATATTCCACCCCTACCCCCTTACCTTTTGGTTTGTTGATTATTGTTTCTTTTTTTTGTGGCTTTTCACACATGCAGCCTTATGATGTGTAATCTCATTTGTATGATCTTAACTTGTGGGCCAGGTACTATCATCTTTCTAGCCTACTGTGAATTTACTGTACTTATGCTATTTTGCCATGACATGCCAGATCTGCAGAGGTGGTGGTGCACAATATTATTGGAGAACCTGGAGATTGAAGGGTACTGGTCTCTTAAACATCTAAGATATAGTAGGACTGAGGGACAGCATGTTTTGTAAATGTTTTAATTTCATCTTTGCAGTTATGGTCGCAGGTTTGCACATTACACCAAGGAAGGCGCTCAGATGGCCTGCAGATCTCTAGAACCCATCTTCTGCTTCTCCAGGTAAGAGGAGGTATGAGGAGATTTCCATAGTAAGAGTTATGGGTAAAATTTTACAGGCCCTAATTAAGTTTGTCTGAGGTTGGTAAATTGTCATTGTTTTACAGACGTCCGAAGTGTCATATGCATCCCATTCCCTTGAAAGCAACCTCAAACCTCCAGACCAGCTGCATTTGAATGAGGACAGTTCCGCTTTTTGTTGTTGACTTGGTTAATAGAATTTTCTTTTACGAACTAAATAATTTTTACTAAAATAGGGGCTTTTATCGATGCTAGAACCTATTTCATGCTTAAATTATTACTTATGGGAAAATAATGTTCGATTTCTAAACTTTTGAATTCACAAACCCCGTTCCTAAAACAATTAAGTTCAATAAATCAAGGTTCCAGTGTATATTGTTATTTTGACATGTGGCGGAATCCCAGTGTTTCCCCAAGGGTGAGAATTTACTTGTGGTTGGTAGGGCAGTGCAGGGTGGTGCCATTGCGTTTGAGAAGCGCATTCAAAATAATCTAGTCAAACAAAGGTTTATGAACTATGCTTATTTATTGCACATACGCAACAATATTATTTCCAGTTAGCTATTTACAAAGTTGACAATTTCTGTCTGAGCAATGAATTTTCTTAGCTTTGAAAAAAATAATTTCTCAGGGTGGATCCTAGTGAGGAGAAGCGGCTCAGAAAATGGATGGATGGATGGAAATTTCTCAGGCCTTTCTGTATGGAAAGAATTCAGGGGCAGGTCCATTTATACTAATCCTCATATGCATGCAGTCAGGTGCTCTCCATGAAGTCTGTTTCTCAGGTCCGTTTTGATCTGAATGAGAGACAAAACTTAAAAAAGCTTAACCATTTTGGAAGATAGCACAAGAAAATTAACTGACGTGTTCGCAACAGTCATTTTTTGTGTTTTGTTTTTAAATACATTAAATATGTTCGAAGGTAAGTGCTGAGAACATTTTCAAAGACTGGGAACAATTTAGTACTGAACTATTGCGATATACTGTAGCTTAAAACTCTTTTTCACAATCTCAGCCAGCCAAATTTTTGGGGTGTGTGGCTAAAACAGGGTCACGCTGACGTCATCATGGAACAGGAGTCGGCCCTCCTCCGCTATATAACTACTGGCGCCGTCTATGCTTACTTAGTAATAATAGCTTGGCCAATTTCTATCACCACTGTGTTGTGCAGTTTGCCGTCAAGCTATGCCTACAACATGAAAAATGCATCTTCCCTGAAGTGTTTTATGTTATTTGGGCTAGTGCAGTGGTTCTTAACCTGGGTTCGATCGAACCCCAGGGGTTCGGTGAGGCAGTCGCTGGTGTTCAACAGAGGACTCGTCACACACCGTGTGTGTGTGCTTGCACGTATCCGTAAAAGACATTTTGTATGCCGTGTTCATGCCGTTCAAAATGCAACGCTGCGTCAAGGTGGCCGTTTACCATTGCGGCGCTGCGCCTCGAGTTGAAATGCTTTGTTTTTGATTTTTTTAAAACTATCTTTACATAACATTTCAATACACTTGAGTTGAGTCGCATTGCTGTGGCGTCAGACAGCGCAGCCAATAATAAAAAACAGCCCAAAAAATTTACTCTTACCTATGAACCCTTTTCGAAGATTGTCGAAATAACAAAGAAAAGGAACAGATCTTGTTGTGAATTTTCACAACAAAGTCCGTTCCTCTAACATGAGAGTGGTACTTACCAGGGGGAATAGCAACAGCAAAATTCACATTCACTTACAGTAAATTTTCATTGAATTAAATTTTTTGTTTGTTTTTGTGTGTGTGAAATTAAAGTTTTGTTGGTTTTGTTCTTTTAACACAATGATTTTATGTGCAACTGATGTGTGGTTCATTTTGTGCATGACCTGGATGACTGAGAATCTACACAGACAATAAAATATATAACTGTTTTGACTTTGAAATAAACAATTTAATATTATTTATTTATATATTATTATTAGTATTGGCAGCACAGTGGACGACTGGTTAGAGCGTCAGCCTCCGGGTTCAATCCCCGGCCCCGCCTGTGTGGAGTTTGCATGTTCTACCCGTGCCTGCGTGGGTTTTTTCCGAGCACTCCGGTTTCCTCCCACATCCCCAAAACATGCATGTTAGGTTAATTGACAACTCTAAATTGCCCGTAGGTGTGAATGTGAGTGCGAATGGTTGTTTGTTTGTATATGCCCTGCGATTGACTGGCAACCAGTTCAGGGTGTACCCCGCCTCCTGCCCGATGATAGCTGGGATAGGCTCCACCCTAGTGAGGAGAAGCGGTACAGAAAATGGATGGATGGATGGATGGATTATTAGTATTATATATTATATTACAACCCCAATTCCAAGGAAGTTGGGATGTTGTGTTAAACATAAATAAAAACAGAAGACATTTCTAGCCATAAGCCATAACATTCCAAGTTAATGATTATTTGCTAAAAACAATAAAGTAAATATCTATTTGAACATTAAATATCTTATCTTTGAAGTGTCCATCCATCCATCCATTTTCTGCGATTGGCTGGCAACCAGTTCAGCTCAGAAAATGGATGGATGGATGGATTATTAGTATTATATATTATATTACAACCCCAATTCAATGGAAGCTGTTCTTGTCTCATCTGACCAACTTGCAGAAGACTGGCCCAGCCAGGATGCCCACCTCACACGAGGTGGCGAGGACACATCGGACCCTTCCCCACTGCAGAGCATCCCGCCAGCGCTCCGAGCTACCCCTTTTTGGGCGCCTGGGCAAACTCCGTGGGGACGGAAGCGGGCACCTCATGCCCGCTCCGAACGTGTTCCTGCCTGGGAACTTTTTGTGCTACCTTTTTTTGTTTTCTTCCTTCTTTCCGCCAAATCCAACTGCTCCCCGTGCGGACTGGGCCGGCCGACACCCGGAAGCTCAACCGTCTGCCTCAATCAGAATCAGATCAGAATCAGAATCATCTTTATTTGCCAAGTATGTCCAAAAAAGACCCAAGGAATTTGTCTCTGATAATTGGAGCCGCTCTAATACGACAACAGACAGTCAATTGACAGAGAACACTTTTGAGACATAAAGACATTGACAAAAAAAAAGCAGTCACTGAGCAATAAAGGGTTGCTAGTTATCAGGTAATGCCGGTACATTACAATTTTTTTTTTGGACAATTGTGCAAAAAGATGCTGAGTCCTCTAGCACTTAGAGCAATTCGAATGACTAATATTGCAATAGTCCGGTGCAATGACCATTGTGCAAAGGGCGCCGAGACTTCAAGCGAGTAGTGCGATAATCTGGGACAATGTTGATTGTGTAAATGTTGCAGATACTCCTCAGTCAGTGTGCAAATGGAGCAGATGCTACTCTGGCATGAATGGCCAGTATTGGTCAACAACAGATATGCAAATAGTGCAACATGGCGAGACTTCTACAGCGAGTGCACGAGTAATATATAATTGGCCCGACAATCGTGTTCAGCACACGTAAGTACAACATTTTTGTCTACTAAAAGTAAAGATTAGTGCATATTTGGGTTTAAACTAATGAGAACAGGGACCCCAGCTATATGCATTGTCACCCTATACTCACTCCCAACCTCACATGACAAGTCAGTTTCCTTTGCCAATCTTCGTCTGTCCTTTGTTTGTTGTTGTTTTTCTCTGTATTGTTTCCCTGTAGATTCCCCATGTTAGATCTCATTAAATCTTCCATAAAATTCACTACCTGCATTGTTGTGTGTGTTTGGGTTCGAGGAAAAAAACCTCTGGCCGTCTAAAACTCTTATCTAATTCATGTAGCAACCTTCAAATTATGAGACTGAGGAAAAAAGGTTTGTCGTCACTTTGTCCTGAAGTTTTATACATCTAAAAGTGACGTGGTTCCCCTTTACTAGATAAAATAGCTTGATTTATAACTCTGTAAATTAAAATTACGCTAAATCGGAAGTAACGCAGGCGTCGCTTCCAGCTTATTCTTTTCTCCTAAATTAATTATATTTTTATTCAACTCATATACATAAATGTGTTTTGTAAATAAATGAAGAAAGGATCAGAGAACATTGCCAAGGAAAAATATTGTTTCAGGATAGACAGTATGTATATCATTATCGGGATATTTTGTTCATATTGCACAGCACTGTGTTGAAACGTCCATCCATTCTCAATACCGCCTATCCTGTTCAGGATCGCGGGGCGCTGGAGCCTATCCCAGCTGACTTTGGGCAAGAGGCGGAGATACCCTGAACTGGTCGCCAGTCAGTCGCAGGGCACATATAGACACAGACAACAATTCACACTCACATTCACCCCGTCACTGAGTGGGAACTCAACGCAGGCTGCCCGCACCAAAGTCAGTCACTGCACCATCATGACTTAGATTGAAATTATTTTTTAAAAGTATATCATATAATGACAATGTATATAATGATAATTACATCACTCATATCATATATCATTTGTATTATTTTATTCCTTCTCCCATTGAGAATTGATGAGGAATCAGAAGGATAAGCAGTATTGATTGGAATTGGAATTGCTAAAATCCTATCAATTCTTATCCCTATGCTCATATCACAATAACATTTCCATTGTCTTTAAAGGAGAAGCTTGGGGGTCTCATCGAAAATGGGGGGTTTGATTGGAATTTTTATGACTGATACCCAACTGCCGAGTCTTCGGGGAGACAGGAGGGTTACTGTGATTCAGCCTAACCCTATCCTTTGCCTGAGCCATCGGACTACAGGCTTTTTCTGAGTCCAGACTCATGACTCAAAAAATCCAAGATGCTGCTTATCCGTGTGGACACCCCGGTTACGTGCTTTCTACTATTGTCTATGCTTTTGTATTTTTTGGTCGTCTTTGGAGACATTACGCGACTCACTTACACAAGGGAAGACTTAGTGAGTCAGGGAGTCTACCCCGGACTTTTTTTCACCAACTTTTGCAAATCCGCTCAGTTTTTTCCCCCCCGAGTTACTCACCAGGGGTGTGTTGGGGCGGGGGCTGTGGTCGTACAGACGCAGGCGACGAAGGGGGAAGTGCGCCTGGCATGCATTTCAATCGCTAACCAATTACAAGCGACCAACCCCCCATGCTAAGAACAATAAAAGACATAGCTGACGACTTGAACACCTTCTACAGCAGATTTGAAAAGGACACTTTCACACCCCACACCCACCCACCCAGCTGCACCACCGACCACAATCACACCTCTGACTTCTGAGTTGACCATCCACGAACAGAATGTGAGACGTATTTTCAAGCAACAAAAGATTAACAAGGCGGCAGACCTTGTGTCCCCATCCTTCCTGAAGTTCACAGACGACACCACAGTCATCGGCCTCATCAAAGACGGTGACGAGTCTGCATATCGACAGGAAGTGGAGCGGCTGGAGCTGTGGTGTGACCGACACAACCTGGAGCTAAACTTTAGAGACTTTAAAGATGATCGTGGACTTCAAGAGGCATCCTTCGCCACAGCTGCCCCTCACGCTGTCCAACTGCCCTGTGTCAACCGTCAAGACCTTCAAGTTCCTGGGAATTAGAGTCTCTCAGGACCTGAAGTGGGAGATCAACATCAACAGGGCAGCAGTGAGAGGCCCCATGGCCCTCTCCAGATTTTAATGCACGACAGACTCTTGGCTGGGTGGAATTGAGTCCTCCGTCTCCATTGTGCTGACACAGCAATTCCAGGACATCTTTGATAGTCAATGTGAATGCGAGTTCAATTCTGTTGGATGGGTCCACAGACAAACATGCATGACACTCAGTTGCTTGGTGTGGGGGCACTCCCTAATTGCTATAAACAACTCATATGACACTGCAAACTACTTGGGAGTGCACTCACTTGCACTCTGCTTCTACAGATGTTTAGAATTTACATAGCCACTCCCATCACACTCCAATTCCAATTGCACACCTGGTTACACTATGCTTGTCCTGCTCTGTTCCCCTTCTGGCCCTGTCCTATCCTATATTGTTGTCCAGTTCTTCCCTCACAGGATGTAGCACTACTGTCCCGTATAAATCTTGAATCCAATGTGACATTGAAGTATTGATATAATCCTTTGTTTTCTTACACTTAGTGTCCTGTCTTTGTCAGTTCCTTTTTCTTTTCTGTCACTCCCCTTTGTTCTGTCCGACCGAAATTTTTAATATCCATCATAATACGATACACAGTGGCAGTATAAAAAAACTCTGTTGCACAGAAAAACTAAAAGGAATACAGATCATCCATTCTGCATGACCAAGGAGCCGAACAGGATAGGCAAAAAAAAAGAAAAAAAAAAAAGAAAAGAAACTCTTCAAATGCTGTCATGGGAATAGTTTTGGCTATCTTAGAAATTGAAAGTTTTCATGTTGGTTGCATCTCGGAGTAGTATAAATGTCTTCACGGGTAAGCCTAAAACCGTAATCTTAAAATGACAACATTTAGCACTACAGTATTCATTGCACAAGAACACACTTGGGCAACAAAACACACGTCAGTCACAGGTGTCAAAATTTTTGGTCACATGAGAATATAGTGGATTCAAACAATTAAATATGGTCAAAATCATAAAAATAATTGCTAACGACCAGCGCAGTAATGTTCAGGGTCCTGTAACTGTACCCGCCTTTAAACCAATGGGGCAAGAGTCAGCCCAGTCAAGTATATTTTATATTTTGTTAAAAAAAAGTTTCATGATGTTGTTGCCAGGTTTTGACAGCTGTGTAATTGTTTACAATTTAGACAGCAGATTGTTTTATGGGTTCAGGGAATGTAAACACATGGCTATATGTCGCTTGAAATGCATGCGTGAATCCATCCATCCATTTTCTGAGGCGCTTCTCCTCACGAGGGTCGCGGGCGTGCTGGAGCCTATCCCAGCTGTCATCGGGCAGGAGGCGGGGTACACCCTGAACTGGTTGCCAGCTAATCGCAGGGCACATACAAACACACAACCATTCGCACTCACATTCACACCTACGGGCAATTTAGAGTCTCCAATTAATGCATGTTTTTGGGATGTGGGAGGAAACCGGAGTGCCCGGAGAAAACCCACGCAGGCACGGGGAGAACATGCAAATTCCACACAGGCGGGACCGGGGATTGAACCCCGGTCCTCAGAACTGTGAGGCTGACGCTCTAACCAGTCGTCCACCGTGCCGCCCATGCGTGAATATATGTGTGAATATATGTGTAAATCAGATTCAGTTGGAAATGGCCTTTTAACCTGCAGTGGAAATCCAGCCCTTGTGGTGTTCAACTGTTGCATGCTGCTGCCTCGAAAAAACGAAACAAACCAATGATAACCTTATGAAATTTGTGAGAGCTTCTGTCACTGCTTCTCTTACTTTCCACTGGGTGTCACTATTGTCCTACTGTTTTCATTTGTGCAGCTAGTGAGGTTCTGCAGTATACTTGACTGAAACACTGTCAGTATATATATATATATATATATACATATATATATATATACACACACACACACACACATTCACACACATCCATTCTCTTAACCGCTCATCCTCACTGGCCTCGCAGGCGTACTGAAACTTTACTAAGCTGACTTTGGGCGAGAGGCGGGTACACCCTGAACTGGTCGCCAGGCAAGTGCAGGCCGCTCGCATTCACGCCTACGGGCAATTTAGGGTCTTTAATTAACCTAGCATGCATGTTTTTAGAATGTGTGAGGAAATTGGAGTAGCCCCATGCAGGCATGGGTAGAACATGCAAACTCCACACAGGGAGGCTGGATTTGAACCCGGGACCTCAGAACTCTGAGGCAGCTGTGCTAACCAGTCAACCACCTATATAGAAAGTTGATAGAAAGAATCAACATTACTTTTCCGAAAATTGGAAGCATGGTGGATGAGGAGTTAACACATCTGACTCACAGTTTGGAGTTTTAGGGTCCGAATCTCAATTTCAGCCTTCCCGTGTGGAATTTGGATGTTCTATCCATGCTTGTGTGGGTATGCCGGCTTCATTCCAGATTTCAAAAACATGCATGATAGGTTAACTGAAGACTAAATTGTCCATAAATGTGATTGTGAGTGTGAATCTGAGTTTGTTTATATGTTCCCTGTGATTTAATGGACTGTGATTGGCTGTCAACCAGTTCAGGGTGTACCCTGCCTCTCATGCAGTTAGCTGGGATAGGTTCCAGCATGCCCGCGACCCTAGTGAGGAGAAGCGGTATGGAAAATGGATGGATGATTCGATGGAGACCAGTCCACGGTGTACCCCGCCTCCCAAAGCCAGCTGGGATATGCTCCAGCTCACCCATGACTCTCATGGTGACAAGCAGTATAAAAAAGGGATGGATGTCCAAATGGTAATTTTTGGCAGTAGGATATGGCAAAGCACACCAAGAGGACTAAAATACGTTTCACTTTTTGTTGCATGTATTTATTTTATAAATCTATGGCTGTAAAAAGAAGTGTGTGTCACATCTGAACGTTTGTTTTATAACCTTTAAATGTAACTGTACATGTACAGTATATGTGCTCATTAGCTGAAAAGGATTTCCTTCCATGCACTGCGTCCTTCCATGCACTGCGTCATACATTCATACATACATAAAGATTCTTGGAAAAAAGACTACGACCACCCTTGTTTCTTCAATTTCTTGTTCAATTTAATTCCTGATACCACTAAAGATATATTAACTGAAGAATACAATAAACATGACAAAAATGCAACTAATTCTACTAATTCTTTAATAATTTGTCCTATTTGACATGGTTAAGCTTAATTGTATTCCCAGTGATTTTGATTACAGTACTATCAAGAAAACCATGGAAAATGCCTAGATATCAGCTCTTAAACTCTTAAGAGCTATTTCTGTTGTCATCATGGTATTTGTCCTAAAAATTTACCTTTAGTTGTAAGTGGCATAAAAATAAAAAAGAAACTGAAGACAGAAAAGGTTGGTCTAATAATTTTTTCCATGACTGTATAGTCTTGAGTACATTGAGACCAGCTGGTTTCAAAGAGCAAATTTCTCACTCTGGTGACGGTTTAATACTGACCGCAAGGGAAGAGAACCCTCATAATTCACACTGAAAGTAGGGGCGAGAGATCTGCCATAGTGATAGTCACGGCAGTTCTTTTGAGTGTACTGAATCATTAGAATCAGTTCTTTAAAAAGATTAATTCAAAAGATTCTTTCACCGAATCATTCAGTTCTTTTTTACAAAATCATTCAAGTGCTTCCTCTTTCAGTTAATGGTCCATTCCTGAGGTTCACGTTCACGCAACATGTTCACCGAAGGAATATGCGTTGTTGTTGTCAGGTATTGTAAACTAGGAAAAAAAAAAAAAGCTAAATTATCGCCTACCTATTTCTCTCTCAGCAAACTCTCGAACACCTGACTTCGGGTGTGACTCGTGAACATGCGTGCAGCGAGCTCAGCTACCGAACGCCGGCTGGCGTGACTTTTCTGCATTCCAGCGCTGTGGACAGCGGTGCTGACACCAGCCCCCGCCAGCCGAGCTTCCTGCTCCCTCACCTTACTGTTATTGTGATCTGATTCGTGGAAAGCGTCTTTGAGTGTCTTGAGAAGCGCTATATACGTTTGTATTGTTATTATTATTGTTGTTATTAAATGAAAAGTATTAATATAATCGCATTAGAGACACAGAGGGAATGATATGTATGTGTACGTATTATTAATTTACATTTATTTTAGGCGGCACGGTGGCCGACTGGTTAGAGCGTCAGCCTCACAGTTCTGAGGACCCGGGTTCAATCCCCGGCCCCGCCTGTGTGGAGTTTGCATGTTCTCCCCGTGCCTGCGTGGGTTTTCTCCGGGTACTCCGGTTTCCTCCCACATCCCAAAAACATGCATGAATTGGAGACTCTAAATTGCCCGTAGTCATGACTGTGAGTGCGAATGGTAGTTTGTTCCAATGTGCCCTGCGATTGGCTGGCAACCAGCTCAGGGTGTACCCCGCCTCCTGCCCGATGACAGCTGGGATAGGCTCCAGCACGCCCGTGACCCTAGTGAGGAGAAGCGGCTCAGAAAATGGATGGATGAATGGACATTTATTTTAAATGTGTGCTTGTTTTTCCCCTCCTGGAAGCTGTCACCTTATCGTGGTGGAGGCGTTTGTGTATCCCAATGATCCTAGGAGCTAAGTTGTCTGGGGCTTCACGCCCCTGGTAGGATCACCCATGGCAAACAGGTCCTAGGTGAGGGACCAGGCTCCAAAAACCCCTATGAAGAAACAAATGGATCCAGGTTTCCCTTGCCCGGACACGGGTCAACAGGGCCCCCCTCTGGAGCCAAGCCTGGAGGTGGGGCTCGAAGGCGAGCGCCTGTACCCATGGGGCACAGCCGAAAGGGTAACGTGGGTCACCCTTCCCATGGGCTCACCACCTGTGGGAGGGGCCATAGGGGTCGGGTATAGTGCGAGCTGGGCGGTGGCCGAAGGCAGGGACCTTGGCAATCCATTCCCCGGCTACAGAAGCTGGCTCGAGGGACGTGGAATGTCACCTCTCTGGCAGGGAAGGAGCCCGAGCTGGTGTGTGAGGTCGATATAGTCGGATATCTGATACGGTCTGATATCTGTTTGGTCCGCATATCCGGCAGCAAGTTGGACTCGTTTCCGGTGAGGGTTGGACTCTGCCAAGGCTGCCCTTTGTCACCAGTTCTGTTAACTTTTATGGACAGAATTTCAAGGCGCAGCCGAGGCGTAGAGGGTATCCGGTTTGGTGGCCTCAGTATTGCATCTCTGCTTTTTGCAGATGATGTGGTTCTTTTGGCTTCACCAAGCCGTGATCTCCAACTCTCACTGGAGCAGTTCGCAGCCGAGTGTGAACCGTCTGGGATGAGAATCAGCAACTCCAAATCTGAGACCATGGTCCTCAGTCAGAAAAGGGTGGCGTGCCCTCTCCAGGTCGGGGATGAGATCCTGCCCCAAGTGGAGGACTTCAAGTATCTTGTGGTCTTGTTCATGAGTGAGGGAAGAGTGGAACAGGAAATTGACAGGCGGATCAGTGCAGCGTCTGCAGTGATGCGGACTTTGTATCGGTCCATTGTGGTAAAGAAGGAGCTAAGCCGAAAGGCGAAGCTCTCGATTTACCGGTCGATCTATGTTCCTATGGTCACGAGCTGTGGGTCGTGATCGAAAGAACATAATCCCGTATACAAGCGGCCGAAATGAGTTTCCTCTGCAGGGTATGCGGGCTTTCCCTTAGAGATAGGGTGAGAAGCTTGGTCATCCAGGAGGATCTCAGAGTAGAGCCGCTGCTCCTCCACATCGGGAGTTGGCTGGGGGATCTGATTCGGATGCCTACCGGACACCTCCCTGGTGAGGTGTTACGGGCACGTCCCACCGGAGGAGACCACAGGGACGACCCAGGACACGGTGGAGAGACTACATCTCTCGGCTGGCCTGGGAACGCCTCGGGATCCCTCTGGATGAAGTGGCTGGGGAGAGGGAATTCTGGGCATCCCTGCTAAAGCTACTGCCCCTGCGACCCGACCTCGGATAAGCGGTAGAAAATGGATGGATGGATAGATGTGGTTGTTTTCATGTGCTTGACTGACTCAACATTAGCCGTTAGCAGGAAGAAACGGCTGCTCGTGAAAGCTATCCTCGCTGTTAAAATCACCCATGAGTACGTTCACTGCGTAGTACGTCGTTCCTTGCGCAAACCAATCACTCATCGGACTAGTACGTCGCTCCTTAGCGGATCACAAACGAAAAAGTGCAACGAACGAATCACTTGTGTCTAATGGATCGAGAGCGAAGATCAACGAACGAATCACTCTTCAGTTCTTCAGTACACCAGTAAATTCAGTTCTCTTAATTCCCTCCACCGAGCGAATCACTCTTCAGTTCTTCAATACACCAGTACATTCACTTCACTTAAGTCCCTCCCCTGAACGAATCACTCTTCAGTTCTTCAGGACATCAGTACATTCAGTCCTATTAAGTCCCTCCCCCGCCTGCATGGCGCTGCCAGACGCTGGCTGCTAATTGGTCATTTGCCGAAGTGAGTGACAACGCTGGCGAATCGCAAATCACATGGCAGTACGTTTAACGAAATCCCGCCCCCGCCTACACGCTGGCTGCAGATTCAAAAGTGAATGACAGAACGCTTCAGCAGTTCCGTTTGCTCGCAGCCGACTCGCTCGCCTCATGGCGGCGGCCAAGCTCAAAGAATGAATCATTTCATAAACTGATTCAGTTCAGTTCATTCACTAAAAAGATTTGTTCTTCTGAACGAAACGTTCACGAACGAAACAACATTAATCTGCCATCACAGCACTGTACTAAGACAACATAAATAAGGTATAACCAGGCTGCCCTGAATTCTGTTGAGTTGAAAATTTTGGACTGTCATGTGAACCTAAACAATTCTAAAATGTATTTTCACGCAAATTGTATAGCTTCAATCACCTTTACTACTGAATATGCATGGTGCATGTGCCACCACTCCACATTTTATTTTATTTTATTTTATTTTATCATCAAGTAGAACACAAACTGTCATGAACGGAACAGCGGATAGGACCCAAAAATGCACGACTCCAAAACAAATGGACAGTTTCCAAAAAGAGAGGTTTAATAGACGGGCATAGGTCGGTACACAGGCAGGCAATCCAAGAAAGGCAACAGTATCCAAAAACATGAGGCAAAGAGGCAAGGTCGATAATCGGAACAGGGTCAAGTCTTACTGTGAGTCTATGACGTGGAAACAAGGAATGCTGGAACGCGACGACAAGGTACAACGAACTGGCAACGAGACGGAATGAGACACGAGGTTAAATACAATAGGTAATTAGGGTGAACGAGGCACAGGTGGTGAAGATGCTCACAGGAGCAGGTGTGTGTGAAACAGGGAGGGGAAGACAAAACCCGGAACACACACACACACGCACACACACACACACACATGACAACAAACCTCCTGATCTCCTTATTGGTTTTCCAAAACAAACCCAGAATTATTTTTAAAAACATTTTTTTTTACATTTTGAAATTGGAGTGTTTATGTACTACAAATTAAATAATATGTTATGCTCTATTCTGCAGTAGTATCTTGACTTACATGCACTGGTGGAACTTGGCATGTGCGAAGTGTGCGACGGCACGGATCAGCACTCTGGGGGAGGGGGGGTTTGCATCATGGCAACAACCCCCCTTTTCTGTCCTTTTTATTGAAGACAACAAAAGATGCAGCAGCTTATAGAACTACCATACACAGCCCAGATCTACTGAGGTGCATTGATAGTGTGAGATTGGTCGACGTCACAAATAATCACAGTTCAACATCAGATAAGGTGTTTGTATTTCCAGATACCACTGTATTAGCACTGAAAGCACTGAGAACAAACGATCGAACAATTATATCTCAAATTCCCGATGGTGGAATACGTGAAGAGCATTTTCCAAAATGAGATATAAGCCAAATTAAAAAAAATATTGATCACTAAACAAAACATACTCATTAACACATTTGCTAAACTAACTACTCATTATACTGAGACAAAACTACACTTCTTCCACTATCTAATGACACTTGGGATTCTGCAGGCCAGAATTTATCACTTCAACTTTGCACCAGTAACATTAGGTTCCTAGGTATTAATGTTTACGTCAGACTGTCACAGTCGTTGGTCCTCAATTATATTCTTGTTTAAAAAGGTAGAGGATAACCTTCAGTGCGGAAATAATATACGTCTCTCTCTCACAGGAAGAACTGCTGCTGTTAAAATGAAAAACCTCCAAACATCAACTAGAGTGCCCAAATACCCTTGTGTTTAAACGTGGTGTTCGTCGTGGACAATCAGGGATGACCACATAAGTCGAATTACAAAGCAGCACTCATTCCTCCCAATCACACCCTCTCAGGTGTCACTGTCATTGCCCATGCGAGCATTGAAGTCTCCCAGCAGGGAGGCCTCAGCAAAGTGCTCTCCAGCACCCCATCCAAGGACCAAAAAGGGTGGGCACTCTGAGCTGCTGTTTGTGCTTAGGCACAAACAACACTCAGCTCCTCACCTACAAATCCCTCCATGCACTTGCTCCACAGTACCTGTCAGACCTCCTCAACCCATACACCCGATCCCTGGACCTGAGGTTTTCAGACTCTAGTTTCCTCTGCATCCCCCGCAACCACCTGAGAACCTTTGGGACCAGAGCCTTCAGCGTGGCAGCCTGCACCATCTGGAACTTTCTACCCTCAGAGATCCACATCGCCCCATTGCTGGACATTTTCAAAAGAAAACACATATTTGACACAGCTTTTGATGCTTAGTGTCCTTTGTCCTGTGATTTTGTCTGTCCCACTTATGTAAAGCAGCCTTGGGTTCCATAAAAGACGCAATATAAATCGTTATTATCATTATTATTTATTTATATATATATATTTTATTACCATACTTGTTGTTTTTGTTGCTATCACACAAATTGTTCTTGGCATTGTTGTTACATACCATACCAGCAATATTACCATTATCATTTGTTATTACTAATATGTAGATATACAGTATGGGTTACATCTTGGGTCAGTTTTTTTTTAAATTACTATTATCATGATTTTTTTTTTACTGTTTCTTATTAAAAATAGAATAAATAATATGTATACAGTATATAACATATAATATAACTAACTGTTAGCCACCTAACTGTTATTATTGTTATTATTATTATTAACACCACAATTATGATTTGAATCATTACTTTTCAGTTGTGTAAATCATCCCTCTCCACACCATCCTCTATTGTATGTACCTACGCCTAACACTGTTTAACAATGATTTAGCTCCATTCTGCCTTCATTGCATCTCTTTTTTCAGCATTGTCGTCCTCGCTACTGCAGGATGAAATTAAAATTGGGGAAGGTCACCACACGGCCAAATAGTAGTAGTAGTAGTAGTAGTAGTAGTGGTCGTCGTTGTAGTAGTTGATGTTGTAGTGATAATGTAAAAAAAAAAAAAAACTTAGTCCATAGTTGCAACAGTAAAATTTTAACTTAAACACATATAATGTGTATGGAACACATATATAATGTGTATGGAACACACATATTAATACTAAAACACTGACACTAGGTGTAGGCCTTTAACACATTTTATTCCAGTCACACATCAAAAAATAGTAAATGATTCCAATAGGTCGATAGTTGTTAGGAAAAAAATATGAAAGATTACCACTTCAACCATGTTAAACCACCCAGTGAGCACTGAATATGCAAGAACTGTTTCTGAGCAGGACTGTGATGGTACAAATATATAAAGTAACTTATTTACTAAATTTCCTCGATCATTTTCTGCAGTCTGCCAACAAGCATAGATAATGCTTCTAATCAATTCAAGCTTTTTGTTACAGACATGGACAAACACAAATAGACATACAGACAGAAGGACAAACAGACAGAGACAGACGCACACACACGCATAGACACACAGACAGGCATGCGCGCGCACACACACACACACGCACGCATGCACACAGACACACACACACAAACACACACACACACACACACACAATACACACACACACAACAAGACATCTGGCCTATATTGTCTTTTTCCGTGCCAGCAGTAATGAAATCAAGGTGCAGATGTGATCATGGGAAATAAGGGGAGGATATGTTCACAAATACATACAGTTTGTTACGAATGTGTCAAAGGCACCAGGCACTAAAAACCTTGACCCCAAAAGTTCTGTCAAAGTGTGTTTGAATACCTCATGTGTTGCACCAGTTGTAGCTCAAAAATAATGTTTTTTTAAAAAAACTGTTTAAACAAGAGTTTCAAACCTGACTCATCCGACAAATCTCTCAGTACTTGACCTCAGTAAGCAGCCGAATGAGGAACTTTGGTTTTTTAGTTTTTCTTTTTCTCTCGCTTTTCAGGATACTTTTCCCCAAATGCACGCACAAAGGATTACTTGGGACGGCAAGTCAAAAGAGAAAAGCTGCGCTAATGACAACAGGTTACTTAACGCCAGCATATCACGTGAGCCGTAAGAAGATCTAATTTAACAAGCATCAAAAGATTAACTGTGTGTGTGTTTGCATTTTTCTTTGGCACTGTGATACAACAATGAGAACGGAAGAAGAATTTGAGAAGACAAATTGAAGAATGTGAATATACTGTAGCTTAGAATAAAAAATAAAAAGAAACCTGCGGACGGGATGTACAGTATGGCCATGCACAACAATTTAGATTTATTGTATTGTTAGATACAAAATATAATGAGGGCAGCACAGTGGGTGACTGGTTAGCACATCTGCCTCACAGTTCTGAAGTCCCGGATTCAAATCTGGCCTCCCTGTGTGGAGAGTGCATGTTCTTCCTGTGCCTGCGTGGGTTTTCTCCGGGCACTCCGGTTTCCTCCCACATTCCAAAAATACGCATGGTAGGTTAATTGAAGACTCTAAAATTATCCGTAGGTGTGAGTGTGAGTGTAAATGGTTGTTTGTTTCTATCTGCCCTGCGATTTGCTGGCGACCAGTTCAGGGTGTATCCCGCCTCTCGCTCGTAGACAGCTTTGATTGGCACCAGCACAACCCAAGTGAGGATAAGCGGTTCAGAAAATGGATGGACGGAAAATGTAATGAATGTAATGCTTTTAAAACTGTATCATAAACAATAGGATAAAGAATATGAAATTAAATTTTTACATTACATTACAGTTTTTTATTTTGAACATTTTAACTGCGATAAGAATTATTAGAATTACAATCTTTTTCAAGGCACAGTGACCGACTGGTTAGAGCATCTGCCTCACAGTTCTAAGGGCTGGTGTTCAATCCCCGGCAGCGCCTGTGTGGAGTTTCCATGTTCTACCCGTGCCTGCGTGGGCTTTCTCTGGGCACTCCGGTTTCCTCCCACATCCCAAAAACATGCATGGTAAGTTAATTGACAACTCTAAATTGCCCCGAAGGTGTGATTGTGAGTGTGAATGGTTGTTTGTTTATATGTGCCCTGCGATTGGCTGGCAACCAGTTCAGGGTGTACCCCGCCTCCTGCCCAATGATAGCTGGGATAGGCTCCAGCATGCCTGCGACCCTAGTGATTAGTAGCGGCTCAGACAATGGATGAATCTTTTTCATGTAAGGGTTCTTTAATTTAGATCCTGATATAATTCATCCTTGTTACCAGTACAGGGTTTACTAAGCTGTTATAGGCTCCAGCTCAACATAGTTTGGACAAGCGCTGTAGCAATTGGATAGATAGATGGATTTACTTAAAAACTATTAAAAATGAACCCTCCGTTAAGGTGACTTGCCTTTTAATTTCTTTAAAAGGACATACTGTACCGTTCACGGAATAAAAACGCCCTTTGAGAATTTACCTAATTCGAACATGTACGGTCATTATTTCTTATTCAAATTCTTATTTTTCCACATAGTTTCCCTCATTTTAATGTTTAAGATCATCAAAGAAATGATAACCCAAACAAAACAAAATGCAGTTTTTAAAAGGTGATTTTATTTATAATGGGGGGGATGGGACAGGGGGGAGGGGACTATTCAAATTAAAAAAACAAAAAAAAAGTGAAAAAGTACACCTCAGCCTCATAACTAGTTGGGCCACCCTCAACAGCAACAACTGAAATCAAGCATTTTCTATAACTGGCAATGCATCTTTAACATCTCTGCGGCTATATTTTGGCCCACTCTTCCTTGCATAATTGTTTGAATTCAGCAACAGTGGAGGGTTTTGAGCATGAACAACCTTTTTAAGGGGATGCTGCAGCATTTCAATCAGATTCAAATCCAGACTTTCATGGCCAAACATTATCCTTCAGGATTTCCTGGTGAAGAGCAGAATTCATGGTTCCATCAATTTACTACATTTTAATCCTATTCAACTGATGTACATAATCAAGCTCTTCCCTCCAGTGGTTGAAATGATGGTAACCTCTGCCTTATTCCGTTGATGGGCATCAACAATTTTTTTCCTTTTACTGTTGTAATGCACCTTGATGTACCATATTTTGACCATACTGTATGTACTGGTCTTTTTTGCGCTGAAGTTTAGATTTACAGTAGGCATTTAAAAAAAAATGTTTTCAACATAGTTTCCCCAAAGAATAAAACTTTATTTGTAAACCAATTTGTATTAGTACAAAATTAGCTATGATTTGTGTTGTATGTGTATGTGTGTTATATCATCACTGTTTATGTATCTGTTGCACATGAACGATATCAATTAACATCCCCAACAATGTCTCAATATTTCTCAAAAGCATTTAGACTCCTAATTACACTAGACTGTTCATATATTGTGACTTTTGAGATGTCTCTTTCAGGCTGATCTTTATTAATTTTAGTTAATCACTTAAGACGAGTCATTCAGATATTCTGGTCTGAAAACTTGTTCACCTTAATGTAATTCCACTTCTGATCAAAAGGTACGTCTCCTTCCTGTCAAAAAGGCCACAGAAGATCAGATTTAATTCTCCGTTGTCTCAGGAAAGAGAATGTGGTACTCGGGTGCCATGGGGAACTACTGTATTAGCTCTTCCCTGTTATTTACATTGTACACAAATGACCGTGTCAGCTCAAAACTCAACCAATTTATAATTAAATATACGGACGACACTGTCATACTAAGTCTTTTGATGAAGTATTCAGGTATTGAAGGTCGTATATTCGGATTTGAAAGATTTCTTTACATAGTTGTGTGATGAGCATAACTTACAAATTAATGCAAAAAAAGTCTATAGGGACTACACACAAATTCGTATAAAAAAATTAAATAATAAAAAAAACAATAAGATAGAGCAGGTAACCTCCTATAAGTATCTGGCAATGCAAATTGATTTGGAGATGAGCTGGCACAAGCATGCACAAAGTAATTGTCCAAAAAGAAGAAAGAAACAAACAAACAAATGTTCGACTTCTAAAGTGTGAGTACGCAAGACCCCAAACTAAATTGAACAAAATACCACTCTTTGTTTTGTGGTGGGATAATAGTGACTTTAGAAGCGTCTACCTTTATAACCATAGCTCTGTTTATGTTCACAAAACTCCTGATAGATCCAAAACACACTTTAAAAATAAGACCACTATATACGGCAATTGTATGTAATGCAGGGCACTAGAATATGTACGTTATTATTTAATTGAGGTCAAGTTTAGATGAGTGAGTCTTCAATTCATCCAATACACGTGACACCAAAGAAGCTGGAATCCTGGCTGGATCTAAAATACTCAGGCTTTGTAGCTTAAGTGGATGACGGTTGTGCAACAGGAGATGAGCTTGAAATTCAAAAACAGCATCAAAGAGGGTATGTAAGGGTCTGGCTTTAGTTGACAGCTGTATCAAAACGTTCATCACTACAGATAGGCATCTTGGGCCAGTATACGACTTGTTGTGAGGCTGCAGAACCTGCTCTTAATGATCACATTGAGCTGACCTCGCCAAGACAGGATAAATTTGCTACAAAGTACATAATTTGCTACAAAGTACAAGAGCAGTTGTTTTGCAGACAGCATTGTACAGGCTTGAGGGTACTGATGACGACTGATAAACAGGAACTGCCACAAATGGGTCCTTAAACTTCCAACGCAACATATGAGTGGTTCTTCAGGCTCTCAAGAGACAGAGAACTTTTTATAATTTTCTGCCAAATCTCGAAACATTGCAGATCATTCTACTTTAAAAAAAGACAGGATTCCTACGGGCACTAAAATACTTCTCTCTACACTTCTCACACACTGGAAACATTTGTAGCATTAATAAATAACACAAATAGTTGACTTGAATTTTGTCAGGCAATCAATCGGAAACATTTAAATTCATTTGAAATCATACTGGTTGCATTTAGGACACAAGGATTTGTGTAAGTTTAAGGCATGTTGTTGCAAGTAAAAATGAGCAGATGAGATATGCCATCAATTCTTGCTTATCAACATGGCTGTGGCTTTGAAGACAGACTATCACCTGACCATAACAAGGCTGCGTTGAGACACAATTCATGCAAAAATACATTCTGCATAGACCAGGCTCTTCTAGATTAGGATCAGTTTTGGGAAAATTCCTTTTTATGCGACCTAGTTCAACGTTCAGTTCACATTCCAGAAATGAACTAGTTCAGCTCATAGTTCATAATTAAAAATTAGGAACTACTGTAAGTTCACCATTCCAAAAATGAACTAGTTCATAGTTCTTTTTGTTGTTTTTCTCAATATGTTGCTGACGTGCTATTCGCCTTAAAATACTGGCATTTCATTCTCCCATTGTTGCCACACATTCATTCCACACGAGTAGCCCACTACAGCTTTCACCCTACAATCTCAAAAACATGAGTAAAAATGTTTTGCTTGAATGGTCTTTTCTAAAATGAGGAATTGAAACAAAAACATCCATCCCCGTCCAATCATCTCCAAATTCAAACATTTCCAACAGAAAGTCTTTGTAAAGTCAAAAGGATGGGAGCTGAAGGGTACCCAGTTTGGGATGAATGACCAGTTTCCACGCGAAATCAACGATCGACGCAAACTCTTGTATCCTCTAATGAAAAATTACCGGCAACAAGGAAAACGCGCTTCACTGATTGTGGACAAACTATACATAAACGGTCAACTGATCCATGATTCCACAGTCACCCCTTGGCTCTTCTAATAGATGAGTATTCCTTTCAAGCCTGTTCTAATATTTGGTGTATAGTGTAGAATAACTGTGTAGCAATTTGTTTAGGGGGAAAAAAGGGGAATTGCGCATGTCCTATTGCACCCTCCATTCACTGACATGGGTTATTTGTTTTCTTTTTACTTATCTTTCTCTTTGGTACTTCTTTATTGCAGCCCCCAACCCCACCCTACCGAATGCTCACTTCCTCCTCCCTGCCTCCACCAGACGCATATGTATTCGTATGTTACCTATGCTAACTCGTGATATATTCCCTTGTCTTCCGTTTCCATGTTTTTTTGTATGCTGAACTCATAGAACATGTTCAATACCTCAATAGATAATACCTCCTAACACAGCTTCATATTACCAGCTACACAGTAAGAAAGTTCCCATTAGACATATAATATTTCAGAGAATTATCTACCTTTCCCACACACATATTGATGATACTCTCACAAAAACTGTCTCACATTCACTTATAACAACACTCATTAATATGTCAAGTATAACTTTTGTCTCATGGAATGTAAATTACATTCATTCACAGGAAAATAGAATTAAGATTATGGATTATATCACAAAATGAAAAACAGATCTTCATAAAAGAAACCCATTTGTCAAAATCTGAAGAAAATTACCTATCCAATTTAAATTTCAGTCAGTCCTTTTCAGCTAGCTATAACAGCAGACAATGAGGAGTCTCAGTAGTAATTCATAATACACTACTTTTTACACTAAATAGCACAATAATTGACCCAGAAGGGCGATACATAATTGTTCATTCAACTATATTTAACAAATTATACACATTAGTCTGGGCTTCCCTGCTGAGGCTGCTGCCCCCGTGACCCGACCTTGGATAATTGGAGGAAAATGGATGGCTGGATGGATGGATGGCGACTTTAATATAGTATATAATCCAACCATAGACCGCTCAAACTCAAAAAATGGCAAACAATCAGTCTTCCTGAATATTAGATGAATATATGCATGATTTCGAATTCGCCGACATATGGAGAATGAAAAAATCATACAAAAAGGGAATACACTTTCTTTTCTTCAATTCACTGCTAATAATAATTAGCAATCATGCTCCAATTTCTCTCTGCCTCAAACTTGAACCAAACATGATACCTTCTCCAACCTGGCACTTTAATACTTCTCTACTGAAAGATCCAGAGTTCGATATATTTGTAAGGAAGGAATGGGAAGATTTTCTAGATATGAATGATTCCACAACTACAGGTAAAATCCCCATCCTTACTTTGGGAGACAGGGAAAGCTGGAATCAGAGGCAAAATCATTTCATAAAGAAAAAAAACAAGAACAAAAATTAGAAAATGAATTGGAGATGAATATCAAACAACTCACAGAGGAATGAATCCGACAGACCTACTTTACCAACTTTATAATGCTAAACAACAACTTGATTGCATATTATCAAAAAGAACGGAGTTCCTAGCTTAGATACACTAATTTTGAGCACAATAATAAATCAGGAAAATTTCTCGCAAACCAACTTCAACGTAACAAAGAAAAAACACTAATTACATCCGTCCAAGAGTCAAATGGCAAATTTGCTCAATCACCACAGGATATTAATGATATACTTTACAACTACTACAGTAACTTATATTCATCCCATAATAAACCGGATGTAAACGAGATTGAAACTTTTTTCAATAACCTAAACATCCCTACAATTAACTTCAGAAAGTAAAGTTTTTAGATGACGCATTAACCCTCGCAGAGTTGCATAACGGCTTAAACGATATGCCAACAGGAAGAGCTCCAGGCAATAATGGGGTTTCCGCTGAGTTCTATAAACATTTCTGGTGTCTCCTAGAACCACTATTTTTCAGAATGGTGATAGAGATAAAAGATAAAAGGGCTGTTTTAGAAGCCATTTGAACACAGCTGCAATAAAATTACTACTGAAACCAGGAAAGACCCCACTCTTCTAGCTAATTACCGACCGCTGTCACTAATTAATACGGGCATCAAAATCATATCTAAGGCTTTCGCCAAACAACTAGAAGAAATTCTCCCATCGTTAATACATTCTGACCAAACAGATTTCATTAAAGGACGGAGCTCCACCAACAATGTCAGGTGACTGAGAAACCTAATAAGTATGTCTCAGCGTAATAACCTAAAAACTATTGTCTTGTCATAAGACACAGAAAAAGCTTTTGACAAAGTTAACTGGTCTTTTCTTTTTGATGTATGTCACAAATTTGGCTTCGGTGACTCACATATTCACTGGATCGCAATGTTATACAACTCACCCAAAGCAACTGTCACCACAAATGGTGTCACATCTCAAAGTTTCACTTTGCAAAGAGGAACTAGACAAGGATGCCCTCTCTCGCCTCTGCTATTCGCACTATTTATCAACCCACTGGCAATAGCAACACGGCGGAACACTAATATTAAAGGTATCAGTACACCTATGTCAGAACACAAAATTAATCTTTACGCAGATGTTATCCTTTTTTATTTACAAGAATCCAAGGCATCACTTCAAACAGTTTTTAACCTCTTCAAGACATTTTCGTAATTATCAGAATATGCTATCAAGTGGTTACATCTTAATGTTGAGCAACAATCTTGGCTGGAACTAGAACAGATAGACTGCAATAGCACCAAACTTTCAGACCTCCCATTTATCAGCACAAGTCTCAAACACCACAATTGTTTAAAGAATCTGACTATTGCTGCCACTTTATCGGCTTGGTGGAAAAATCTAGAAACCACACAATCTCAGTTAGCACCATATCATTCCTCCCCAATCTGGCAGAATCACGATTTTGAGATTAACAAAATGCCCTTTTACTGCAGCACATGGGAACAAAGTGGAATTGACCGCCTACATAATTTATTCAAAAATAATATATTCATGTCACGTGAAATCTTATTCCAAGAATTTCAAATTAGAGATGGTAACTTCCTTCAATACTTTAAAGTTAGAACAACAATCCTAAAAAGACTCTCAACACACGCAATACAAACAAGCTATCAACATTAACCATTGGCAAAACCTTGTCATAGAGTATATAACACTACAAAATACCTATGCCAAACGAAATAAGCAAATGGATAACTAAGAATAGTTGGTCACCTTTCATTAAAATGATGAACCTCGAAGCTTGATTCTGTTTGCCTGGGAAAGAATGTCATAGAGAAATGTAATGTAATGTGCAATGTAAATCCAATGTAATGTGACCAAATCATTTCTTGCCATTTTAGACCCCTGTGAACGCCATAGGTTCATTTGGATGCACATTAACCCTATCCTTCTGGATATATATATATTTATCCATCCATCCATTTTCTGAGCCACTTCTCCTCACTAGGGTCGCGGGCGTGCTGGAGCCTATCCCAGCTGTCATCGGGCAGGAGGCAGGGTACACCCTGGTTGCCAGCCAATCGCAGGGCACATACAAACAAACAACCATCCACACCTACAGGAAATTTAGAGTCTCCAATTAATGCATGTTTTTGGGATGTGGGAGGAAACCGGAGTGCCCGGAGAAAACCCACGCAGGCACGGGGAGAACATGCAAACTCCACACAGGCGGGGCCGGGGATTGAACCCGGCTCAGAACTGTGAGGCTGACGCTCTAACCAGCTAACCAGTCATCCACCGTGCCGCCTATATATATATATATATATATATATATATATATATATATATATATATATATATATATATATATATATATATATATATATATATATATAAAATATGGCCTACTGGTTAGCACATCTGTGTCACAGTTCTGAGTTCCCGCGTTCAAATCCGGCCTCCCTGTGTGGAGTTTGCATGTTTTCCTGTGCCTGTGTGGGTTTTCTCTGGGTGCTTTCCTCCCACATTCCAAAAACATGTATAGTCGATTAATTGAAGACTTTGTCAGTTGGTGTGAATGTGAGTGCAACTGGTTCTTTGTCTATATGTGTTCTGCGATTGTCTGGCAACCAGTTCAAGGTGTACCACAATTCTCGCTCAAAGTCAGCTGAGACAGGTTCCAGCACAAGATAAGCTGTTTCGAAAATGGATGGATGGCTGTATAATAATACATACCCATTTATTTCCAAAAAATGTTTGCCTTCATTTCACAGCGTGTCTTGGCTGCCAGTTGTGTACAATATATAGAATGTAGATTTTTTTTTTCAGTCCCAATCAAATTTCAATTTCTATATGTTGCCATGTAAATATAATCTGCCCAAGGCCTTCAGAATCCTGAGTGCAGGCGTCAAACACACGCACACACCACTGAAATTGTCTTTACTTTTTTAAACCAATCATATTTTAGATTCACCCCTCTGCGCCTTTGCAATGGCTGAGAGTCCCCGAAGCACCTTTCTGTCCTCTGATTGGTTCAGCTAAAGTCTGCTATCTTTATCCCTCTGATTGGTTGAGCTGAATATGCGCATGAGATTGATTTATTGGGGGAAACGATGTTGCACATGATTCAAAATTAATTTTCCAAGTGCACTTTTCAAGAAAAAAATAACTTTTTGTGGCTACGTCAACAAAGATAGTTGCTGTCTAGCTTGGTTCAACCTGGAAAATGTTTTTTTTTTGGGGCACTTTCAGAGCAGCATGTATCCTCTGAGCATGGCAGCTAACTTACACAAAGAGGCAGGAGAAAAGACAGGTCTGCTGGATCTGTACCAGCATCTCCGTTGAGTATGATGTATTTTATTTGAAGTTTTGATGTTTTTGTCATGTTATTAGATAAATATCAATTCTGAACTGTTATACTGTAGTGTATACCAAGGCTCTATACTAACTTTTGCAAAGGTAGCACCAGGAATGGGAATTGATAAAACATTTCCAATTATGATTCCATTTTTGATACTGCTTATCGATTCAATTCTTTATTGATTCTCTTACCGAGTCTCAAATTTATAGTTTGGGAGAGAAAAAACTGGGCTGGGCTTGGCGTAGTTTCCTCAGGAATTAAAGTCTTTGACATGCTTTCCCCACTTGATGGAAGATGTTGGTGCTCCAGGTGAGGTCTGTCGAGATTTAGACTCAGAGGAACTTTCCACCCTTTCTACCTCCTCTCCTTCAATAAAGAGGCTGGTGTGCTCAGTTCTTTTGTATTTGTTGAAGTCCATGATCATCTCCTTTGTCTTGGTTCTATTCAGATCCAAGTTGTTGATTTCACACCAACATCTGAGATGCAGATGGTAGGCTGACTCATCGTTGTCCCTGTACAGTCACTTAAGAGTAGTTTCGTCAGCAAATTTGACGATGGTGTTGTTGGGGTGAATGGGAGAGCAGTCATGTGTAAAGAGGAGATAGAGGAGGGGGCTGAGAACACACCCCTCAGGTGTCCCTGTGTTCAGGATGGGAGTGGAGGTCTTGTTTCCCAATCTGACATTCTAGGGTCTGCTGCTGAGGAAGTCCTGTATCCAGGTACCCAGTGAGCTGCGATGCCCAGGTTGCTCAGATTTGTAACTAATTTATGGTGTTAAGAGTGTCCTTGATATGAGACAGGATGAGTCTCTCCAGACATTTACTGATTAAGGGTGTAAGAGCAACTGAGCGGTAGTTGTTCAGGCAGCTCGCTGTGTTCTTCTTGGGTCCTGGGACAATGGTTGTTGATTAAAGGCAGGTAGGGAGTACAGACTGCAGTAGAGAGAGGTTAAAGATGGTGGTGAAAACCTCTGCTAGCTGATTTGCGCATGCCTTAAGAACTCTTCCTGTCACCCTGTCCGGTCCCGCTGCTTTCCTCGAATTAACTCTGGGCTGTGAGACTTGTACCTGGTGGCGCTGCACCTGGATGGGGGTGTCATCCAGCTCCGTAAAGGCAGTATAGGTGTGGGTTCCACTGTTCCGATGGTTAAAGTGGGCAGAGAAATGGTTCAGGCTGAGGTACTGTACGATGGGTTGGCTGTCGTGCTGCTGTCCTTGTAGGTGTTGCCACTGTAAAAGTGTTCCTCGATGCACTGTTTGTATTCCTGTTTTGCCTTTTTGATGCATCTTTACATGGACCAGCGTGCCTTTTTGTAGGACTGCCGGGCTCCTGATTTAAAGGCATCATCCTGTGCACTGATGAGGGTCCACACCTCACTGTTCAGCCACAGTTTCTGGTTCGGGAACACTTTGATGGTCATTGTTATGGTCACACTCTCTGTGCAGAAGTTAATGTCAGAAAGCACAACGGATGCGTGAGTTTCCATGTCTGTCTCCTCTGCAAATTTGCCCCAGTCTGTAGTTTCAAAGTAAAATTAAGTAGTGAAAGATGCATGTAGCAGCCGCTAAGGTAGCTGCATAATAATGCTGTCACATGATGCCCCCCTAACATTTCTGCCTGTTCCCTCAAGTATGGATAATTATAGCCAGCCCTGATTGTAGTCAGGGCTGGCTAGAAGAAGGATCCCTGATAGGGCTAACTGGCATCATTCCCCAAAGCCGAAGACTCCTTTAGCACCGACCACTTCAAACTGAAAGGTACCGGTAATTCCTTCTCTCTTTTCAGATTGAATGTTAACGGGACCCAGAACCAAGCGGAGGCTGAAAGGATTGTGGTGTGAAAGGTCAGGGAATCTGAGACTGGCGTGCGTATCTTACGTTCAAGTGGAGAGCCGTTGTACTGCAGGAGAAACGCTAATACTCTGGCGAGGATTTCCGGGAACTGGCAGGCTTTAATGGAGGTGGTAATGAAGGCTGATTGGTGACAGGTGCATGGCCAAGGAGGTGCTGATTACTGCAAAGAAAGAGGGGAAAGGTGACAGAGAGAGGTCAAGAGAGGCACAAGGTGCCACCCGAGGTCCAACAGAGGTACTGCAGGGCAAGCTCATGACATCTCTGTCACCGCCCAAATTTAAAATTATATTATTGCCCCTATATTCAATTAGTTAACTAATTTTGAAATCAGGAAACATCCTTGTTGTGCCTGCACTGTATCTCAGGACACCAATGATAACTCATAACAGCATGCATGTGTGGTGATTTTGAGTCACATGCATGTTTCCCTAGACCACGCCTATGGGATTTAGTCACACTGCTCTGGGCCACTCTCTAATTGCTACACAGTCCTTGTGATTCTTTTATCTTCCTCTCATTTGCCCTCAAATTCTTTACCGAATAGACTGGCGCTGCAGAGCTACTTCCACCATACAACGACAGCACTACCTGGCTTAATGCTTTGTTCAGTTTTATTAGCTGTAAAACTTGAACGAGTATTTTAACTGCAGTATTCAACTGCAAACCAAAACTAAGTATGTTGGACTCCAAAAATGAGGACAGGAGTGGCAGCATCAGTTGTCAGGAGGAAATAACAGGAAAACAGCCTGAAGAAAAAAACCTGCACCTGATTCCGATTAAGCCTCCCACGTAGATCTGTTGTTTTAAGGTGTGGTGAAGCCTTGGGAGGTGAGACAAATGGGGGGAGATTGTTTTGTTTTTTTAAACCATGAATTTACCTCCCTAAGTAGAAGGGGGAAGTTTTAATTATACTCCATCCATCCATTTTCTGAGCCGCTTCTCCTCACTAGGGTCACGGACGTGCTGGAGCCTATCCCAGCTGTCATCGGGCAGGAGGCGGGGTACACCCTGAACTGGTTGCCAGCCAATCGCAGGGCACATAGAAACTAACAACCATTCGCACTCACAGTCATGCCTACGGGCAATTTAGAGTCTCCAATTAATGCATGTTTTGGGGATGTGGGAGGAAACCGGAGTGCCCGGAGAAAACCCACGCAGGCACGGGGAGAACATGCAAACTCCACACAGGCGGGGACGGGGATTGAACCCTGCACCTCAGAACTGTGAGGCTGACGCTCTAACCAGTCGGCCACCGTGCCGCTTAATTATACTCAATAACAAAGTTTTAGTTTTATTTCTTAATTTTAATTCTTATTTGCGCACAGCACTTTGTTTTCAGCTGTGGTTTTATTTAAAGTGCTTTATAAATAAACATGATTTAAGTTGAGTTTTAAAAACACTGAAGGTTGTGTGGGCTAACTCTAGAAGTCTTATACATGTGTATAAGAGTCTGCATAAGCTTCACGACTGAAACTTGATACAGGCTAAGGTATCAGTATTGCGTCATGTTACTTTGACCTATTTAGCAATGGATATTGTTCAATTTGTGAGGGATTACGGGTCTTGTTTTAAACTGTGACCAGCTGTTTTTTATTACATGTTAGTATAGTCTTTTCAAATGTAAAAATTTAAAACAGCTATCTCTTACATCCTTTTCGAGCTTCTTGGGCTGTCTCAACCCCCGGGCTGCAACAAATAATCAACATAGTTGTTAAAATCAAATTCATGCCAATAAATTTAAATATTCTTGAAAACTGTCTTATTAATTGTTTGTATACATAAAATTGGTTCTCTGTAGTGCCTGCATGACCACCCATTAAGTGTGCAAGTACAAAACCAAGTGAATGTTTTGTTAGCTATTTCTAAAATGTGTCTGAAAGAAAGTTGTTTCATGTTTATTTCGGATACCACTTTATTCAAAACAAGTATGCGTACAAGTACTTGCAGATACTAAGTATCGACACTTGATGATGCCATTATGTCTTGCAATTTTGATGAAAAAGTGTTTTATTTCATACATTGTTCAGACACAAACTTTTTCTTGAACATGGCATAGGTTTCACTCAAATATAACACTTTTTGGAGTCAGTGATGTTTTTCCACACATTTCACTTCAATGTAGCCTGTAACACAAGGCATTTCAGTTATCAAATAAAACTTAGCAGGACAACAGAAGTGATACTTTATCACAGCATCATTTCTTCTCTTTTCCTGTGTTGCAGCGTGTAACCCGACCGGCCAGGCCTCTCCCGCCACGGCTTCGTGACGGATAGTATCTGATTGGCTAGCACCAACACAAGACTCGTACTTTTAGTGAATAATGATTCACTGAAATGCAGCAAAACACACATACGTGTGTAAGCAATGCTGTGTATTTGTGGTTGTAGAGTCACCATGCTTTATGCATCCCTGCTCATTTCTGCTCAGTCGCGGGACGCACAGCAAACAAGAGCCCTGGATATATAGGCAGATACATAACTATAGATTTATTTAAGTTTCGTGGGCAAGCACTGAACAAACCCAACTGTTTGCATACAAATCATTTCCAAGTAGGGCAACAGTGGCCCAATGGTTAAGATCATCGCCTGCCACCGTGTGGGATCTAGGTTCAAGACCCCAACTGGACCATCCACGAACAACCCGGACTGACGGCTGAGGTGTCCTTGAGCAAGACACTGATACCCCAAAATGTTCCCCGAGTGCTTCAGCTGACCCCTGCTCCAGTGTGTTCCACTAACATGTGTATGTGTATGTGTTCAGTGTGATGGGTAAAATGCTGAGAAGAACTTTCGTGTGCATGCATGCATGACAATAAAGGTGATTCTCTTCAAAGTCCATTTTCCATACTATGCTATTTTTAAGGAATCTGTTTTAAATTGTTTACAAATCAAAGTTTGTCATGCTAATTAGTGATGTCACAATACATGATGCAGTAGTAATATCAATGTATTTATGTCTCAATCTTGGTTTACAGTCATCAAAGAGTCCTTTTCTTTTTTTGAACAGGCAGCAGCCCAGGAGGGGACCGATCGATGATGGAATGCAAATACCGCAACAACCAATCAACTTAATATTCAGATGTACAAGCAAGGCGCCACCCACTGGCGTTTGAGAGTACTGCAAGCCGTGAACGCTCATTTGATGTTTAAACAAGGATAAATGTCTGATATTTCACGAACTCTGCAGAAATATTCCAAATGTATGCCTTGATGTCTGTTTCAGTGTGTCAACTTTACAACCGCAATTGCGAGAGTTTTGAGTGTTTGTCTTGATTTGACTCCAAGCAGCATGATTTGAACCATAAGCAGTTGATTTGCCAAAACTAAAGTTTAAACAGACATTCTATGTGCTTGACCTGTGAGTAAAGAGAGTACCAAGTTTAGGTTATTTTATATTAATTAACTGGTTGCCAGCCAATCACAGGGCACATACAAACAAACAACCATTCGCACTCACATTCACACCTACGGGCAAATTAGAGTCTCCAATTCTTGCATGTTTTTGGGATGCAGGAGGAAACCCATGCAGGCACGGGGAGAACACGCAAACACCACTCAGGCGGGGCCTGGGATTGAACCCCGGTCCTCAGGGCTGTGAGGCTGACGTTCTAACCAATCGTCCACCGTGCTGCCGATTTTAAACCCATTTTATGAAATTTTGTAGTGTAGACTCAAGCTCATGGGTGTGGTCTTGTCGGGTCGTCGGTCGTCTTCGACACGTATTTAACTCTTAACTCCCGCCTTCTCTTGCTCTCTTGTGTTTTTTCTCTCCTCTGGCGTCTTAGCTCTTGTCTTGGTGGCAGCTTGCCTCGGCCACCCATCCCCCCTGCCCTTTCTTTGTTCGGGCACACGGCTCGGTAACCGCGGGCCTTGGGGATGGAGATCCGGCTCCCTAGCCTCTGTGGAACCCCCGGCTGCTAAGCCTCCTGAACAGTTTCTGTTCGGCTCCCAGCCAAGTGTGAGTTCTCCGAACTTGCGAGCGGATCCCAGAAAGCAGGTGGGGGGAGAGACGGTCATATTCTCCCAAGGAGGCGTGACGAACAAAAATTTTTCTTCTTCCGCCTCTTGTGTTTTATTTTTCTCCATTTTTTCCTTCTTCAACCAAATCTGTCTCCGTGCTTCCTGAGACATGCCCAGAGAGAGACCACTCCCAGAGGTCACCTGATGTACGGTCGTGAGTAGACACTGCAAGCGTTTGGCAGACTGTACGATATTAGTGCCTAATAATTTCAGGGAAATTACTAGCCCCAGACAAAATCTTAACTTTGTCCTCTCTTTCTCTCCCGTCCGCACTGGACATTTCTAACTTTAGTCCTACACACAGTGTTCTATTTCCCTTTTCGTATGCCTATTTTCCTTCTTTTTATCATTATTAGTGTTATTATCTTTCTTTAGTTAGACCCTTTTGTGTGTTTCCCTCTAGATCCCTTCTAGATGTCATTAAATATACTATAAAATTCCACTCTTGATTGTATTTTGTGTGTGTTCTGAGTTTAAGTAGACCTCTGTCATCTAGAACTCAAAATTTCATAAAATATAGCAACCTTCAGATTACGAGATTGATAAAAAGGTTTCTCGTCACTTTCCCTAAATTTTATACATATAAAAAGTGACCTGGAGCCACTTTACTAGATAAAATAGTTGGTTTTAACGATTAAACTTAAAATTATGCTAAACTGGAAGTAACGCAGGGGTCGCTTCCGGCTTATTCTTTTCTCCTAAATTAATTATGTTTTTAGTTAACCCTCATATACACTACACAGTAGACTGTGTTATTCCTCTAACCACCCCTACACCAGCAGTCATTTAAGGCCAACAGACTTGGGTTTAGATCAGTTATCAAGGTGGTCTGGTTGTGATCTTTGACATTTAAGAAAGTGAAAATGAAAGGAGCTCAGACAATTTACTCGAAGGAACCATGAACCCTACACACAGTACATTGATTTGGTGGCGGTTGTGGCTCTGTTGGTTGTCCACTCACCTGTCGGCGGTTCAAATCCCGGCTTCGACTTTCCCCATTCGAAACGTCCTAGGGGCAAGACACTGAACACTAAATTGCTCCCAGTGGGCCTGGCAGCACCTCACACGGCTGTAGCTGCAAATTAGTGTATGAATGTGTGCATGAATGGATGAATGTGAGCCTCTATAAACTGTGTGTGTATGTTGTAGATAAAGATAAAGTGCGATATACAGACCCTTTCCAAAAAATTTGAATATCATGGAAAAGATCATTTAATTCCATAATTCCATTCAAAAAGTTAAACTTTCATAGATTATAGATTCAGGGCCCACAAATTCAACAATTTCAAGAATGTATTTGTTTATTTTTACATAATTTGGGCTTCCAGCTCATAAACCCCACAAAATCAAGAATTAAAAAAATTTGAATACTGTGAAGAGATCAGCCCAAATTTTGCAGGCCGCACATGTTTCAAAGTGAGTGTCACAAACTAATCATCTACTCAACTCAAAGAACCTGCACAGGTTTCCCCAGGTGTCATTAAATTGCTTCAGTTTGGTTCAGCTCTGTCATCAATATGGAAAAGACTACAAACTTGACAACTGGCCAGAAGACCATCATTGATACCCTCCAAAGGATAGGTAAGCCGCAAAGGTTCATAGCTAAGGAGGCTTGCTGTTCACAGAGTGCTGTGTCCAAGCATATCAATGGAAAGTCTAGTGGAAGGACAAAATGTGGGAGGAGAAGATGCACCAGCAAAAGAGATGAAACAGAGAAGATTCAAGAATCTAGCAGAGTTCCAGAAAGAGTGGAATGAGGTGGGAGTCACAGCTTCAAAAACCACCACATTCAGACACATCCGGGAGATGGGCTCCAACAGTCGGTTCCTCGGGTCAAGCCACTTCTGAGCCTGAGCCAATGTAGGAAGCCTCTCAACTGGTCCGAGGAGAAGAAGGACTGGACTGTTGGCCAGTGGTGTAAGGTCCTCTTTTCCGATGAAAGTAAAGTGTGCCTTTCGTTCAGGAATCAAGGTCCAAGGGTTTGGAGGAAGACAGGTGAAGAACAGAACCCAAGCTGCTTGAGGTCCAGTGTGAAATATCAACAGTCAGTCATGATTTGGGGTGCAATGTCCAGTGCCTGTATTGGTAAACTTTGCTTTCTTAAATCCAAGGTCACTGCAACAGTCTACCAGAATGTTTTAGAGGACTTCATGATTCCTTCTGCTGAGGATCTGAATGGAGATGCAGATTTCATCTTCCAGCAGGACCGGTATTACCAGATAACTAGCAACCCTTTATTGCTCACTGACTGTTTTTGTCAATCTCTTTATGTCTCAAAAGTGTTCTCTGTCAATTGACTGTCTGTTGTCGTAGTAGAGCGGCTCCAACTACCGGAGACAAATTCCTTGTGTGTTTTTTGGACATACTTGACAAATATAGACGATTCTGATTCTGATTCTGATACCGCCTGAAGCACCAAAACCTGGTTTGATGCCCATGCCATCACAATGCTTAACTGGCCAGACAACTCGCCGGATCTAAACCCCATTGATAATCTATGGGGGATTATCAAGAGGGAAATGAGGGGCACCAGACCCAAAAACAAAGAAGAACTGAGAGCAAACATGTTAAATATATTCTAGAAGTTATCATTTATTTGCTTAGCTTGCATTAGTATTATGGACGATTTTAGATGTCTTGCCTTCAAAAAGATGACTCAGCATCATCCGATGGAAGGGCGCCTGGACCAAGGACGTTATCGGATGTGGTCGGGGACGTGACAGGTGTTGGTCCAATGTTTTGTGTTGTGTCTTATTGTTTAGAACATTATGTCTGGGAAAAACCCTCCTATTGTCAAATAAATGCAGGAGCGACGGGAGAGATTGGTTAGAGCGTGTTGAGAGACTGTGATCTGAACAATCTCCCATACGCCCTCCTCATGAGAAAAAGAAACCAGTCTTCATTCCTTTTGTGTCTATTTTTTATAATGTTGGGTAAGATAAATCCAACATTAAATTGGTCCTTCGAGCCGGATGTCAACACACCCGAGGATTCCAGTTGTGGAGCCGACTTCCAGTTAAGAGACCGTGGCCACGGCAAGTAAGACCCTTTACGGGACTGGTCTTCGTTCTCCTCAACTGCGATCTGAAGGTTGACGACAATCCACAGGATTGAAGACGACTGGTGAGTTAAATTTTAAAAAAAATTTTAGGAAAAAGGACGGCGGAGTCCACAAATTCCGCGAGGACGGCGGAGTCCTGTACGTACTTAAATTCCGTGTTTAATAAACCCTGTGAATACTAGTTAATGGCAGGTGAAATAAAGAAACTAGGAAAGTTTCGTGGCGTCGTAGTTAAATTCCGTATAGGACGGTGGAGTCCTCTAATGAGCTGTTGACAAACGTGGTTCAATTCCGTATAGGACGGCGGAGTCCTCTGATGAGCCAGTGTGAATGAAAACTGTTTGAATGAGAGTGTAAATGGGAAATGGGAAACCACTAGGTTTTTCATTCCATACCAAAACAGTGGGAAAGTAAACGGTGGACTTTTGTGGATGCAAAGGCAAGAATTCTCCACTTGAAAGAGTTGAAGTGAGAATTACCACAGAAAGTAAATTTGAATCACCGTCCTACTGAAAAGAAACAGTGTTCTAGACTACCCTAGGTAGTATTACACTGAACCAAATTCTTTCAAATGGGGAAAGGAAGTAGTAAAATAAAAAACAGGAATACACTGCAGTGTAAAGTTTGGAGGTTCATTAAATTAAATTTAAAAGAAAAAAAAAACAGGATCCTGATAAAATTTAATATTTAGAGACAGGGATAACCGAACACGGCTTTAATGGTTGGTTAAATACACAAAAAAATAGCCGCGTTGCAGGAATCAAATTATATAAAAAATAAAGACAAACCACCGTTAAACATGGGAAAGGCCCTATTGTCTGCAGCCTTGCAGCTTATCACAAAAATAGAAGATAAAAAAAAGAATGTGATGAGCTGCAGTAATACAGAGAGCAACATGCGTACCAAACCCACGCACATTGTTAAATTCATTAAGACCAGACGCTACTGTGTTTACAGTAGTGGACATAAGTAATGCATTCTTTTCAGTACCAATAGAAAATAACAGTCAATTTTTTGGTTTGCATTCATTTTGAGAAAAAAAATATATATACATTTACTAGATTAGTCCAACTAATTATTCACAAGTTATGACAACACGCATGTCTTCTGGCATCTACAGATGGAGAGACATGCAAGGATTCATTGGCCTTGCTGCATCATCTAACAGAAATGGGACATAAAGTTAACAAAAATAAATTGCAATGATGTAAAAGGCAAGTCAAATATCTAGGCCATAATTTCAGTGTAGGAGGAAGGACTATATTAGAAGACAGGAAAGCTATAGTCTTAAAAAATCTTAAACCACAGATGAAGAAACATATAATAATCATTTTTAGGTCTGACAAATTATTGTAGAGCATGGATTCCAAACTATGCAGAAATTGTTGCACCATTGTCAAAATTAATGTATGAAGACAACCTTAAAATGACATCACCTGTTTAATGGAGTACAGAGGCAGAAAAGGCCTTCTGTGACATTAAACAACATTTGGTGTCCAGTGCTGCGCTAGGCCTTCCAAATTTAATGATAAAACATTCATTCAAATGGTAGATTGTAAAAGCTATTGCATGACCTCCGTACTTACACGACAATACGGTGATAAGCTAAGACCAATACCTTATTTTTCAACTAAATTGGACAACGTAACGTGTGCATTACCACATTGTGTCAGAGCAGTTGTGGCAGCCTTGACGGCAGTAGAGAGCAGTTCACCCTTAAGGTCCCACATACAGTGTCTGCTCTCCTATTGCAAACCAATATGGCATTTTTATCACCTGCAAGACATTTATCTTGCATTGCCATCTTGCTGTCCCAACCACATTTGACTGTTGAGCGATGCACAACCTTAAATCCAGCCACACTAATACCCTTACTTAATGAAGGCACGCAGCATGATTATAGGGAATTGGCTGAACAAGCTGCTGAATTAGTAGCATTAACCGAGGCATGCAAACTAATGATAAATAAAGATGGTACAATCTATACTGATAGCCAATATGAGTATTCCACAACAAGAACGTAATTATTGGGAAAAACAAAGTGCAAAACTACAAAATGAAATTTACATTAGCACAGAGAGAGAAAAAAAAAAAAAAAAAACTATTCAAATGGGCTGCTATATTGAGCCATGCTGTGTCACATGTCTCAACCGGAGGTGATGGTGGCACAGATAGATTGACACTTTACAGCCCTAAAAAATAGCAGAAAGAAACACGTGGGTTCATTTAACACAATGTAAAAGAGTCATTTCAGCTGAGTACTCAAATAGGGAAGGTGAGCAAAAGTCTGATAACGGAGCGGGAGCAGATGTGTAGATTCTGAAAACGCTTGCTGGTCAGTGAAGAAAAAAGACACCAACCCTTTTAGTGAGAACTCAGCAGAAAGGCACACCCACGTTGGTTATGAGATTCGATAAGTTGTTACGTAGCAACTTTGACTACTATGGTGTTGGTTTTGTTTTTGTGGTACATGGGACGTCCCACCCTCAATGATAAAACCCATTTTTTAGATAGAAAATCACCTACCAACTGGACCAATATGACGAACCCAATAATAAAAAATTTTTGAATCATTAACTCGTATCAAAAGGAGTACAGCTGATGATCAAAATTGTGGGCATGGCCTCCAAATGCGGCAAAACGGTTTAATATTTTGTGCCCCCCAAAATCAAGCTGCTTTAATCATAATTCCATATGCGGCTCTCACCAATGATCCTCAAAAGAATGGGCAGAATTGGGGATTTGGATATGACTGGTATGCAACTATAGGCTTTGGATGGGAACACCTCATTGGTGAAACAGGTTATGATTGGTCCAGTTGGTCAAAAAGAACAGCAAAAGAACATAGAAAGAAGTTTAACCTAAGCAAAACGGCCCATAGTTTAATATTGAAATACAAATCAAGTCACCCAATGTGTTTGATAGTGAGCTTGTGGGCCTATTCTGGCGGAAAAGATCCCCACTTCCAAGTAGTATTGTGTTATAGGAACCGTGTTAAACCAGAAATGCCATTGAAAACTTCAAAGAAAGGTGGACAAATTTTAATGATTAACAACATAACTACTGATGATTGGTTCCTTGTTGTCACAGGAGTTTCAGGACAAAATAACAATTGGTTACTATTGATGGAACAAGCAGCAAATGTAGCGAGAAAAGATTGTGTTGTTTGCATGGGTCCCAGGCCTTTGTTGCGCATAGTTCCGGCACAATTATCACAAGATTGTATTATTCCATTACAACAAGCTGGCAATTTTTTGACTTGAGTTCGTTGTCACATTTCTGTGGGGCCAATTATGTATTACTCGTGCACTCGCTGTAGTTGTCCCGCCATGCTGCACTATTTGCATATACTGGCCACTCATGCCAGATTAGCATCTGCCCCATTTGCACACTGATTGAGGAGCATCTGCAACAATTGCACAACCATTGTCCCAGATTATCGCACTACTCGTCACTTTAAACCGCATACACTCCTTGAAGTCTCAGCGCCCTTTGCACAACGGTCATTGCACTGGACTATTGCGATATTAGTCATTCAAACTGCTGCTAGAGGACTGCATCTTTTTGCACAATTGTTTTTTGTCAATGTCTTTATGTCTCCAAAGTGTTCTGTAAATTGACTGTCTGTTGTACTAGAGCGGCTCCAACTACCGGAGACAAATTCCTTGTGTGTTTTGGACATACTTGACAAAAAAGAGATTTATCCTGGCAGAGGCAAAATTATCCAACATAAAACATACATCGACGCCATAGGTGTTCCTCGTGGGGTTCCTAATCAATACAAATTAGCTGACCAAGTTGCAGGAGGATTTGAATACTTCATATGCTGTTGGTGTACGATTAATAAAAATGTTGATGGGATAAACTATATCCACTTCAATGTACAGAGATTAGGAAATTGGATTCAGAGTGGGTTGGAAGCTGTGCACGAGCAGCTCAAGGACGTTCCAAGGCCGCATAGCTGTCGACATGCTCCTCGCAAGAGAGGGAGGTGTTTGCGGTATGTTATGAGAACAAACAATACTGCTTCAGATGGCAGCTTGACCAGAGCCATCGATGGTCTACGGACCCTCAATCAACACTCCTTGTGGGACAGCTGGATGGACGTTTTTGGTAAATATAAAACCCTAATTTCACCAATATTGATATCAATTGCTGTTTTTGCAGCCATTCTGACATTGTGTGGGTGTTGTTGTATCCCATGCATTCGAGCATTAATCAGTAAATTAATCACCACAGCCATAACCCCCATGAAGAACCGTATGGAGCTGATGTATCCATTACTGTATGATGATAATGATGATTTTGCTTTAACTGATTTGTTTCCTGATGCAGATGATTATGATGTTTAAACTACAACATTCGTGTATGACAAGTTTACTCTGAGTGTAAATGTATTTGTTTCATTAAAATGATTCTACAGTTAAAAATCGAAATGAAGTGACTGTAAGATGATATGAGAATTTGTGCAAATACATGATAAACAGGAGGGAAATGTTAAATATATTCTAGAAGTTATCATTTATTTGCTTAGCTTGCATTAGTATTATGGACGATTTTAGATGTCTTGCCTTCAAAAAGATGACTCAGCATCATCCGATGGAAGGGCGCCTGGACCAAGGACGTGATCGGATGTGGTCGGGGACGTGACAGGTGTTGGTCCAATGTTTTGTGTTGTGTCTTATTGTTTAGAATATTATGTCTGGGAAAAACCCTCCTATTTTCAAATAAATGCAGGAGCGACGGGAGAGATTGGTTAGAGCGTGTTGAGAGACTGTGATCTGAACAATCTCCCATACGCCCTCCTCATGAGAAAAAGAAACCAGTCTTCATTCCTTTTGTGTCTATTTTTTATAATGTTGGGTAAGATAAATCCAACAAAACATCAAGGAAATATGGGCTTCCATAACTCCCAGGCAATGCCACAGCCTGATTGCTTCCATGCCACGGAGCATCGAGGCAGAGATTAAAGCAAAGGGATTTCCAACTGTAACGGACATGCTCTCACCAGATAGCACCATGACCCTGAGACAGACGGTCACGGGGATGCCTGGTTTATCTCACACAGATGCCAAAAGAATTACCAGCCAGTCTGAGAGAGCTCATCAAAAGCCGAGACCAGGAATCCTGATTCCTCACCCGGACTTTAACTCAATTAGCAGCTACCCCAGAAACCTGCGCTCTGATTCATCAGGAGACCCCCTGCGTGCAGGGCTCAAGATACCAACCCAATAAACTTGAATATCCGCTGGTCCCGCATGCCAAGATCCATCCATCAATCCATCCATCCATTTTCTACCGTTTATCCGAGGTCAGGTCACGGGGGCAGTAGCTTTATCAGGGAGGCCCAGACTTCCTTCTCCCCAGCCACTTCATCCATCTCTTCCGGGGGGATCCCGACGCGTTCCCAGGCCAGCCGAAGGATGTAGTCTCTCCAGCGTGTCCTGGGTCGTCCCCGGGGTCTCCTCACGGTGGGACGTGCCCGGAACACCTCACCAGGGAGGCGTCCGGCTCCTGGCTCCTCTCGATGTGAAGGAGCAGCGGCTCTACTCTGAGATCTGAGATCTTGTTCTTTCGGTCACGACCCACAGCTCGTGACCATAGGTAAGGGTAGGAACGTAGATCGACCCGTAAATCGAGAGCTTCGTCTTTCGGCTTAGCTCCTTCTTTACCACAACTGATCGATACAAAGTCCGCATCACTGCAGACGCTGCACCGATCCGCCTGTCAAAATTCCGTTCCATTCTTCCCTCACTTGTGAACAAGACCCCAAGATACTTGAACTCCTCCACTTGGGGCAGGATCTCATCCTCGACCTGGAGAGGGCACTCAGGTTTGGAGGTGCTGATTCTCATCCCAGCCGCTTCACACTCGGCTGCGAACTGCTCCAGTGAGAGTTGGAGGTCACGGCTTGATGAAGCCAACAGAACCACATCATCTGCAAAAAGCAGAGATGCAATACTGAGGCCACCAAACCGGACCCCCTCTACGCCTCGGCTGCGCCTAGAAATTATGAAAAAAAAACGAATTTGAATGTTGTGTGATATTTTTAAGAACTCTGCCCGAATTTTCCCAGTGTCTTCGCCAACACAATAGCACCACTAGTGATTGTATTTCTGCAAATCTTAAAGTCTGATGTCAAATCTGTTTGTCAACTGAACCGTTATGAGATGTTTCACCCCACACAACATAAATGCCACATTGCAAATATTAGTGTTCTCAACAACCACATACAATTGAAACATTCATTGCAGGGATTAAAGAGGATGTCCGCGTGACAATGCAAAGCTGGAAACTGGTCTCGTTATCTTGGCCTCAATAATTAATATTTTACCCCACTGGTTTTAAACCACAAAATAATTCTAGGATGGAAAAGTAACATAAATAGGCGGCCTATCTCCCCCTTTGGCACTGGGGGGGCATAAAGGCCGGAGCCCCCTTTGTAACGGGCTCTCGCTTGCATGACCAGCTTGCCGAAGACTGGCTCAGACAGGAAGCCCCACCTCTCACCACAAGGTGGCGAGGACACATCATGCCTTTCCCCGCCGCAGGGCACCCAGCTAGTGTCCCGAACTGCCCTTGCGGGTGCCTGGGCAGCTCAGGGGCAAGCGCCGTTGGGAAGGGAACGGGCACGTCTGCTCTGAGCACCTTGTGACTAGCGCCAACCCCCGGCCTCCGGCCGCCCTGCCTTTGGAACTTTTTCTTGTTTTTTCTTCTTATTTCCCTCCTCCTGTCAACTTCACCTGTTCCCCGTACGGACCAGACCGGCCAAACATTCAGGAGATCAACCAGCCTGCCTAAATTGTGTTCCACAGAACGTAAGTCCAACTTGATGTCTACTAAAGTACAGATTGGTGCATACTTGGGTTTAAATTAATGGGAAACGGAACCCCCGCCTCTATGCATTGTCACCTCAGGCTCTTTCCACCTTCACATCATAAGCTCAGCCTCTTTGTACCAATGTTTGTCTGTCCTTTGTTTTGCTTTTTCCCTTTCCATGTTCCCCTGTAGATTCCCCTGTTAGATATCATTAAATTTTCTATAAAAATTCCCTACCTGTATCATTTGTGTGTGTTTGGGTTCGACAACAGACCTGTGGTTATCGAGAACTCTTATCTAATTCCTGGAGCAACCTTCATATTACGAGACATAGAGGTTTTTTGTCACTTTGTCCTGAAGTTTTACACAAAAGACGTGGTACCCCTTTTACGAGAGAAAATAATTTGATTTTAACGTTTGAACTTAAAATCACGCTAAACCGTAAGTAACGCTTCTGGCTTATTCTTTTCTCCTAAATTAATTACGTTTTTATCCAAATCAATATATGCTACACAACCAAGTATTGAAGATTAACATCATTTTGAAAGTACCATATTTTGATCGATTTAATGTGACCCATTCTTTTTTTCTACAAAAAGAAATGAAGTAAATGGTGATTTCTTCACAATATTCCTAATTTCATGGGTTTTATGAGCTGGAAGCCCAAATAATGTAAAAATAAACAAATAAATACTTGAAATTGTATAAATTGTGGGCCCTGAATCTGTAATCTGTGAAAGTTTAACTTTTTGAATGGCATTATGGAAATAAATAAACTTTTCCATGATATTAAAATTTTTTAGAAAGGGTCTGTGAGTGTGCTCCACTTAGCGTTTGTCCATTTACCATTTGAATGTCATTGTGGCTGTGATAAGAAGATATTCATTACTTTTTTACTGTATCTGTGATGTTTTTTATAAGCTTTGCCCTGATGAAGTGGTGGTACAAGCACCTTCCCTGAATACATAAGAGTAGTTGATCTCTGATCTGTCTCTGAGTCCTGATTAAGTCTCGCTGCAGCCAAAATGAAATCTAATTGTGCTTTGGAGCAAGATAAATTTTTTCCAATCATGCTTTAAGTTACAGTAAATACTGAGAGGAAACTGAGCTCGCCACTTCTGAGTCAGCAACAGTTTTAGGTTTATTCAATATCTGCACTTGGCTGTGAAAGATGTGTCCATTACCACAAAAAAACTATTTTCCTACATCACCCGCTCTTTTGTTCATAATACCCTGAATTGCACTCAGCTTCAAGTGAAGATGACACAAATAAATAAATTCACCATATCCCACAATGATCCACACGGTGAATGAATGGTTAATGGGTTTGAATCTGGGCTGCATGGAATTTCCATGTTCTCCCCGTGCTTGCAGGGGTTTTCTCCGCTTTTTCTGGCTTCCTCCCACATTCCAAAAACATGCCTGTTAATGTGGAAGATTCTAAATTTCCCATCAATGAAAGTGTGAATGGTTGTTTGTCTGTCTATATGTGCCCTGTTATTGGCTGGCGACCAGTTCAGGGTGCACCCCGCCTCTTGCCCACAGTTAGCTGGGATAGGCTCGAGCTCACCCGTGACCCTAATGAGGATAAGCGGTATAGAAAATGACTATTCATGCTCTCCTGTGACGCGATCTGCTGCGGTAGCTGTGAGCCAGCAGACGACGTGAGACTTCACCCCACCGTAGCTCTGCCAACCAGAGCACTGGCTGATATCCCCCTTTCTCATCCCCCTCCCCTTCCCTCGTGGTCTACGTGCAGAGTGGCAGCATCTCAACTCCAGTCTTTCTCTCCTTTCCATTTGATTCACCTCCCTCCCCTCCCCTTGCCTTTTGAGCTGACATCACCCCACATTACTGGGTTTCACTATGAGCGTTTAATACACCCTCATCTCCTTACACTTTCTATTGCAACATAAAGTAACAATGGCAATGTGTATATGGACAGTGATAACACAAAAAAAATATCTTGTTTGTAATGAGACCAATATATTACAGGAATGTTTTCATTGGTTGCATTACAATATTCTGTTCTTTGACCTGTTTCTAAACATGGTCAGGAATAGGAATCATGCTCATATTACATGCATGCATACGTCACGTGACATCACCCCATATTACCGGGTTTCACTATTAGCGTTTAATACACCCTCAGCTCCTTACACTTTCTAATTCAACATAAAGTAACAATGGCTATGTGTATATGGACAGTGATAACACAAAAAAAAATACCTTATTTGTAATGAGACCAGTATTTTACAGGAATATTTTCATTGGTTGCGTTAGAATATTCTGCTCTTTGACCTGTTTCTAACCATGGACAGGAATAGGAATCATGCCCATATTACATGCATGCATACGTCACGTTTGCTTTCAGAACATAATACAAATAATTGGGGTTGACTGGGGCCCTCCTGTGTAGGATTTGAATGTTCTATTCCACTATATGCGGAATGTCACGCGGCCAACGTGGAATACGTGATAACGGTGTATGCAATGCTAAGAAGCATAGCAAGGGTTGATGACATGATCTTTCGACGCTTTCTTTATGGCTGCAGTCTTTAGAGAAAAGTTAAGTACGTGTATCTCATTTATTTATAAATATATGATATGATGCATGTAAACATGAGCATTGTCATCTTTAGTGGCTAGACATCTTGTGTTTAAAAAAAAGACATTGTATATGTTTAAAGTTCCTACGGGTGTTTAAATTGAAATGCCCTTCCCCATTCACCTGAACGAGGAGGAAGTGCTTTTACCCGTTTTGCTGAATGTGGGAGTAGGTTGCGGATATATCGGATTGACATGTGCCTGCAAGTGTTCTCTCCTGGTATTTCATCTTATTCCCTAGGTGTAAATAAAATGTCGGATTAATTGCAGAAATGTTCCTTAGTTGTGAATGTGAGTTTGAGTTGTGAGTTTTGAATTGTGTTATGTCTGTGTGGGACCTGTGATGGTGATCAGTCCAGAGTGTAGGGAGGTGCTGGAGCCTGTCCCTATACAGGAAAGGGAAATTTTAAAAATGGGAATGGGTTTGGGGTATTGGGTTTTTCTATTCCACTTATCTAGTTCTAGTACTGATGTTATTCTTTATTTGACTATTACTAATTACTGATGTAAAAAATAGTAGGAAAATTATCAGGAGACAAATAGAACATCCATCCATCCATTTTCTGAGCCGCTTCTTCTCACTAGGGTCGCGGGCGTGCTGGAGCCTATCCCAGCTATCATCGGGCAGGAGGCGGGGTACACCCTGAACTGGTTGCCAGCCAATCGCAGGGCACATAAAAACAAACAACCATTCGCACTCGCAGTCACACCTACGGGCATTTTAGAGTCTCCAATGAATGCATGTTTTTGGGATGTGGGAGGAAAACGGTGTGCCCGGAGAAAACCCACACAACCACGGGGAGAACATGAAAACTCCACACAGGCGGGGCTGAGGATTGAACCCGGGTCCTCAGAACTGTGAGGCTGACGCTCTAACCAGTCGTCCGCCGTGCCGCACAAATAGAACAGTAGCACAAAATTATGTAAATGACCATCAATTTTTTTGTGTTTTAGCCTAATTTTCAACTTCACCTACAGTAGATATGCATTGATCAACTCTTCAACCTCTAATATACTTGAATATAGTGTCTGCGTTGTAGGGGGCCATGGGGTGTAGTGATAGTGAGAGTGTAGGTTAATTCTTCTTATGTCACTGTTCAAAAAGTTCTCTTGGCTGAATACCAGTGTGCTGCATCACAGACATTTCCCTGAAAAATATGTACAATACCACTTCACTTCACAGTTGGGTCTTATGCAAGCTGTATCAGCCACCTACTGTCCATGTCTCAGTCTCCATCCAATCCAGAAAGACCTGGATACATAATGCTTGAAACTCATCAAGGGCCTGAGACATACATGTAACTAATTGCAGTTCCTTTTCATTCAGCGTGTGTGTATGATGTATGTCTGGGGTGTTTCACCATAGAGCTGCATCACCACTTTTGGGGATTTTCCACCTATTTAGCATAGTTTGGCGGAGAGTGCTTCAACCCAGCATGCAAGTGTTAATTTTTAGCACTTTCTATAAAGACAGGGAGAGTGAAATATAAACAAATTGAATTTTGAGTGGCCATCTTTAAGATAATGTTGTGTGGTTGAGGCATAAAACACCTGTATTTTGGTGGCAGTTTTGATGCAATTGTGTTCACTTTTAGTAACCATCATCCTTTCTATATACTAATATTGATGCTAATGTCATCTTACTGTCTGTTCCCCCCCCCCCCCCCCCCCCCCCCCCCATCATATTTAAACATAGTTCATTAGTCAGATGTGATTTGTATCACTGGGACAATGTTAGGCCTAATTGTTTGGGACTTGGTACTGATTTAGGAAACAAGTGAAAACAGATTTGCGTTCTGAAATTAACTACTGTCTCATTATTGCTCTGGTCATAAAAACAAATAAAAAATAAAAAAAAGCCCTCTTTCTAAAAATCTAGTCATCAGATGGCTTTCTTGAATCACGTGGCAACATTTTGAGGAATAACTTTGTTGGAATGATTATGAAAATTCCCCAAAATGTTGTCAAGACAGGAAAATTCCAGTCTCCAGTTATTCCCTTCTTTTGTTATTATAGGGTGCAACATTTGCCTACTACACATTTAGTTAGATCTCTTTCTGTGAAGGCCATTCATTTATTCCATGAACATCATGTTTTCTAAAATAAATGTCCTCACAATGGCAAAATACATTTCCTGTTTCCTCAGAATTTAGTGGGTGCAACAAGTGTGTCTGCAAATCCCCTGTGCTCAAATTAAAGGAAAAGGATAATACCCATGGAAAAAAAAGTATGTATATCATTTCCTTCATGGGAATCATCACCCCTATAATATTTTTGAGAACCAGACAACAAACTGGCATTCTGCATTTGCATAGATGAAAAAGGTAAACCATACAGTTATTCACCAGTGTTTCCCAAAACTAATTGCTCTCCATAAACTGGTTGGTAACTGGCATTGCACCTTCAGTATCAGTATCCTTATGAGAGATGAAGCAAAATCATGCAAAACAATGAAAATACCTATTCCTTCACTAAATAGTGCCATCCTGGGTGACTGGTGACAGACCACCATTCACAATCAACTTTAATTAAGAATGTTCACATTTTCTTTTCTTATAATGAAATGGAGCGAAACACCTGAGATGAGATTTAAATCCAGAAACGATAATTGATGCAGTATATGCAAAATCCAAATTACAATCACAACAGACATGATTTTCTTGAGGATCATTGGATTTCATGGGATAGGTTTTGTAGAAGGCTTGCCAAGGATATAAACATCTGACTCGAGTTATATAGGATAATTAATGTCATACCAGCGGCACGGTGAGCGACTGGTTAGAGCGTCTGCCTCACAGTTCTGAGGACCGGGGTTCAATCCCCAGCCCCGCCTGTGTGGAGTTTGCATGTTCTCCCCGTGCCTGCGTGGGCTTTCTCTGGGTACTCCGGTTTCCTCCCACATCACAAAAACATGCGTGGTAGGTTGATTGAAGACGCTAAATTGCCCGTAGGTGTGAATGTGAGTGCGGATGGTTGTTTGTTTGTATCTGCCCTGCTATTGGCTGGCAACCAGTTCAGGGTGGACCCCGCCTCCTGCCCGATGATAGCTGGGATAGGCTCCAGCACTCCCGCGACCCTTGTGAGGATAGGCGGCTCAGAAAATGGATGGATGTCATACCATAAGTATTACTGTCACCACTAATTTACCATCAGAATCAGAATTATTTGCCAAGTATGTCCAAAAAACACACAAGGAATTTGTCCCCGGTAGTTGAGCCACTCTAGTACGACAACAGACAGTCAATTGACAGAGAACAATTTTGAGACATAAAGACATTGACAAAAAAAAAAAAAAAAAAAAAAACAGTCACTGAGCAGTAGAGGGTTGCTAGTTATCTAGTGATGCCGGTACATTTTTTTTCTTTTGACAATTGTGCAAAAAGATGCAGAGTCCTCTCGCACTTAGAGCAGTTCGAATGTCTAATATTGCAATAGTCCGGTGGAATGACCATTGTGCAAAGGGCGCCGAGACTTCAAGGAGTGTATGCGGTTTAAAGTGACGAGTAGTGCGATAATCTGGGACAATGTTGGTTGTGCAAATGTTGCACAATAATCAGTGTGCAAATGGAGCAGATGCTACTCTGGCATGAGTGGCCAGTGGTCAACCACAGATATGCAAATAGTGCAGCGTGGCGAGACAACTACAATGAGTGCACGAGTAATGTATAATTGGCCCCACAGAAATGTGACAACGAACTCAAATCAAAAAATCCAGCATGTTGTAATGGAAATGTAGGTTAGGTGTTTAAGAAGTTGATCGCAAGAGGGAAGAAGCTGTTGGAATGTCTAGTTTGCATTGATCGGTAGCGCCTACCTGAGGGAAGGAGCTGGAAGAGCTGGTGACCGGGATGCGGAGGGTCAGAGAGGATTTTGCACGCTCTTGTCTTAGTTCTGGCAGCGTGCAAGTCCTCAAGGGGGGGTAGGGTACCGACAATCCTTTCAGCAGTTTTGATTGTCCGTTGCAGTCGGAGTTTGTCCTTTTTTGTAGCAGCACCAAACCAGACTGTGATGGAAGAACACAGGACTGATTTGATGACCGCTGTGTAGAACTGCCTCAGCAGCGCCGGTGGCAGGGCGTGCTTTCTCAGAAGCCGCAGGAAGTACATCCTCTGCTAGCCCTTTTTGAGGACGGAGTTGATGTTGGACGCCCACTTCAGGTCCTGAGAGACTGTAATTCCAAGGAACTTAAAGGTCTTGACGGTTGACACAAGGCAGCTGGACAACGTGAGGGGCAGCTGTGGCGAAGGATGCCTCCTGAAGTCCACGATCATCTCTACAGTCTTGAGCGTGTTCAGCTCCAGGTTGTGTCGGCCGCACCACAGCTCCAGCCACTCTGCCTTCTGTCGATATGCAGACTCGTCACCGTCCTTGATGAGGCCGATGACAGTGGTGTCATCTGCAAACTTCAGGAGTTTGACAGTCTGGTGCAGTTGTTCGTGTAGAGAGAGAAGAGCAGCGAAGAGAGGACACAACCTTGGGGCGCCCCATTGCTGATGCTGCGTGTGGATGAGGTGGCCTCCCCCAGCCTGACCTGCTGTGTACTGCCCGTCAGAAAGCTGTAAATCCACTGGCAGATGGCAGGTGAGACGCTGAGCTGGAGAAGCTTGGATGAAAGGAGTTCAGGGATGATGGTGTTGAACGCTGAGCTGAAGTCCATGAACAGGATCCTCGCGTAGGTCCCTGCACTGTTGAGGTGTTCTAGGATGAAGTGCAGTCCCATGTTGACTGCATCATGCGCAGACCTGTTCGCTTGGTAGGCAAAGTGCAGGGGGTCCAGCAGGGGACCTGTGACATTCTTGGGGTAGTCCAGCACGAGACGTTCAAAGGACTTCATTACCACAGATGTCAAGGCGACAGGCCTGTAGTCATTTAGACCCGAGATTGCAGATTTCTTCGGGACTGGTCTGATGGTGGAGCGTTTGAAACAGGATGGTACTTCGCACAGTTCCAGAGATCTATTGAAGATCTGTGTGAAGACTAGAGCGAGCTGGTCCGCGCAGACTTTGAGGCAGGATGGGGACACATGGACTGGGCCTGCCATCCATCCATCCATCCATTTTCTGAGCCGCTTCTCCTCACTAGGGTCGCGGGCGCGCTGGAGCCTAACCCAGCTATCATCGGGCAGGAGGCGCGGTACACCCTGAACAGGTTGCCAGCCAATCACAGGGCACATACAAACAAAACAACCATTCGCACTCACATTCACACCTACGGGCAATTTAGAGTTGTCAATTAACCTACCATGCATGTTTTTGGGATGTGGGAGGAAACCAGAGTGCCCGGAGAAAACCCACGCAGGCACGGGGAGAACATGCAAACTCCACACAGGCGGGGATTGAACCCCGGACCTCAGAACTGTGAGGCAGACGCTCTAACCAGTCGTCCACCGTGCCGCCTTAATTTACCATGTGACTCCAACAATGTCATGTGTACAGTACATGTAACTATTGTCTTTTTCATAGTATCTTTCATTAGGGGATATCTTTATGTTCCTACAACTGTGATTTAGTCAACAAATCGTCATGCCAACCTGTGACCCATGATAATGAGTGAGCGTAGTAACAATTAGAAAACTGAAGATGGTGAAATTCAGGAAGTGAGATCGATTATATTTAACTAGGGGTGTCTCGAGCCAAACTTTGAGCTCGGAAATAGGTCCGATGTCATCAATAAAACAAGTATCGGATCACATCGGACTAGATCAAAATTCTCAGATTTTACCATTCGTATCCAAGCAGTCCATTCCTTGCTCTGCTCCAGAACCTTTATCCAGCAGTGCCTGGATGGCATGCAGAACTCATGTGATCACAACAACAGGTTGCTAAGGTGCTAACATAGTAACAAGGAGTAAGAGTGAATGTTGCTTGCTTAAAGTCGTTTATTGACGCTCCAGTCGAAGTTCACTGTAAAACTAAACTCACATAACAAAATAATTACACCAATTGAATGTTTAAATACATAACAGCCTTTGTTTCCATCTTCATTTTTGTCCATAACAATCGCTAGCTCAAAGCTACCACACAAGGAATGAAAAACACCGTTGATGAGCTAACGGAAATTAGCATTGAATTTGTACACTTATATCTCTCAGAATAATGAATGCTGGTACACAAACGCTGTATATACACATACAAACAGGCACTATAACAATACACTCTGGCATCTATTCTTAAAACTCTGTAAAAACAACTTATAATAACAATGTTCAATCGTAACTTATTCTATTTTGTTACGGCAAGTTTGTATCTCATTGTGTACATCACACTACCCCTCAGTGGCCAAGATATGCACAGCAAGAACAGCGATTGTTAATAAAACTAAAACCAAGTTGCATCAAGAAGTTCAAGTGTATTGGCACACATGTGGAGAAATCAAATGATGTTCCTACCATATACTGAGTAAAAATAAATAACTGAATTGAACTGTAATTGCTGTTTTGCACCTTAAAAGAATATATTTTATTTATTATTGATTGAGATTGTCTTTCATGGTTTTGTAATGTATTTTTTTAGTTCATCTATTCAAATGTAGAATATGCTTATGTTTAAGTTAAGCAGTGGTTATATTGCAATTTTAATATATATTTTTGTTATAATTGTTTTTATCAAAGTTTTTTTTCAGGATGTCCTGATATAATTTTTATTTATTTTATTCAATTGTAGTAATTTCTTATTTTTAAAGTTACTTTATGTAACCCATTAGTTAACTATAAATGGCTCAGTTTTTCTCAAACCTACTGTTGCTGATTATTATTCTCTGTTTAAGTAAGATCACTTCCTCAAGCCTTTTCTAATTCCATTCTACAAAATAAGTAAAGTATGTATGATGTTTGCTGATATCGGATCGAACAGGATATTGGTATCGGCCAAAACTCAAGGCTGCAATATTGGAATCGGATCGGAAGTGAAAAAGTTGGATCGGGAAATTCCTATATTTAACAGTAGATGCCTTTTACTTTACTATTAATGCTTGTACAGTATGTCCAAAATGTTCAACTGGAGATATCTGGTATAACTTTTTTTTTTTTTAAATAACTTTTAACAAATAACTTTTTGTTTTGTTTTTTCACAAATAAACCAAAGGATGACCAGCATCCCAGAAACTGATTTTGTTTGTGTCATTGGGTAGATTTTCTTATTTAACCTTTGGGAGACCTATCAGATCAATAAAAGAAAAGCCCTTCCCTTAGAATCATGACCAGATGCTGCAGCTTTTTTCAATTTGTCTGGAATTCTTTCCCATCCTTTCTCTTTCTTCAACACCAGCTTGTCTTTTTTGCCAGTCTTTTGATGTAGTCGAATAGCAGGGTGAAGGTAAACGAGTTCCATGGTCAAGTTTATGGCATTTATCGCTTACGTGTATTAACAAGATTGAAAATGACTGCTTGGGGACCGCTTTATGCCTATCAATATAATTGTGAGAAACACTCATAACTCTTTGTGACAATGCTTCCATTTAATGGCCTTGAAATTGTGCATTGTCATGCTATCCTCCACTTCCCTTGATCTGCCGTGAAGGAAATGGACATGGCCAGTAATTATAAAGGACAGGTATCACTGCAGAAAGTGAATGCTAAATTATTCCTTGTATTCTACCACAGTGAACATGGACGGAGCTTCAAATGAAAAACAATAGGACTCAGTAGAGCAGTGTCCTGTCGGTGGTAATAACGTATGCCATCTTCAATGGATCTGTCTTCTCAATCTATATAATTTAAACAAAAAAAAAAGTTTTTCAATGTCGTTACCATTTTTTGCCAGGTGGGAGAGCACAGTATGCAATATTGTATTGACAGCATTCTTTCTCGATTTCATACAATTCATTGTCTACATAGTCATGGTATTTTGGAACAACTGCTTCATCACAGATTTCTGTTAAAGGTTATATAGCAAATAGGTTAAGATCGTACAGGATATTGGGGTGGATGTAACTCTGTATCCCATAAGAATAGAACCGACCCTGCACTGAACAGCAGCCGAATCACATCTCCATATTCAGAGCCAAAACAAGAGCAATCTATATTGTAAGATGACAATTATCATCAATTCAAAGGAGTGTTTACTTCAATAGGATTGTTATTGTCATTTGTTTGACAAATTGGACTTTGACATACAGCAGAAAGTAGAGCAATTTAGAATTCTCGCTATTTGCTCCTAGATGGAATGATCTTTATTCAGGTTTTATGAACAGTAATGTTATTACTGTAGTTGTAAATAGTTTATTTGCAGCTTTGCATTTCTATAAATCTCTCTGTAACACTTGTTCATATTAGTCGTAGAAGTGCCACGTTATTGTAGTATATGTAGTGGGCCCCATAGTTTGGACACCCCTGCCGTAGAAAGTCTTAGATTGGGTGTGGATACTGTCAGTGCAGCACATGCAAATTTTACGGGTCTTGCAAAAAATCAAAAACACATGCACTACTCTACAGGACCCATACTCCTTTTGTAGGCCCAAGTTAAGTCAGCATTACAGTTAGCAAGGGCTTTGCTATGATAGTAAGATTAATGGGTGATGTACGGTCATTGTACGACTGGCGTGTCTCAGGTGTCATACACAAATACTGCATACTTTACATTTATGTGGGCCCCCAAGATGGACGTTTCTCACTTTTGTCGCTTATGTGTTGTGTGGACGCACTCTCTCTGGAGAACCATGTGCAGAAGCCGACTGCTGTTCCACCACTCCAGCTACTGAAAGTGGGACCTTGATAGGCAGATACTTGAAGCTGAGGAGAGGCATGAAGCAATATTGGCTTTGCTAATACAGAGACACAGACGTCAGAACATAAGGTGGCAGTAGCAGTGGTGAGTACGGCAAGTATTCAACACCTGAGACTCCGGAGAGTTTCACACACTGTTTCAAGAGCGAGAGAGTCACGAGGCGACTTTGTCTTTCTTTGTGCGGATGCTTCCTGACTAGTTCGAACAGCTCTTGTTGCATGTGACACCCCGCATTACCAAGGGTCCAAGAAGGTGCCGGCCACTTGAGCCCAGGGGTGGAGCTAGAGGGGGGTCCAGGGTAGATTGGATCTCCCAGATTAGAATTTTAGAAATACTATCTGCTAGTCAACAATATGGCATGCTCCCAAGGGAAAATGAAACGGCTCAAGTTTTGGCCATCAGAAAGAACTCCTGCCAAGCATTTATGTATGCCTTTGTGTCTTTTTTGTGTGCCTTTGAGTGAGGCTTCTATAGTATTAGCTAGTGATTCAATGAAATTAAAATTCTTGTCCGAAACCAAAAACCAAATTTGAGGTACCCAAGGCCGAAAGCTGGAACACCAAATGAAATTATCAATCAATTAATCAAACTTTATTTGTAATTGCGTTTCATACAAAAAAAAAATAAACCTAAAGCAGTTTACATTAATTAAAATATACAAATAAATCAAATCCGCCAATTATTAGTAAAATTGCATTTATGGCTTTGACTGCAGAACTGCTTGCTACCCTATAGAAATTCACTTCCAGAACAATTTGTCTGAATTTTCATATTTTAAAAATTATGTCAAGAACATTAGCGTGAGACAGTTATTTCATGAGTATATTATGTAATAGGATTAAAAGAAAAATCTGCATAATTATTACTCTATAATCGTAAGTAAATTATGGCTTCAATATTTATTGCATCAACCTTGATATGCCGTATGACTTTGCAGCAAAATATCTTCTCTTGCATACTTTTTTTTGTATTTTCTACATCCACTATTGCTGTAGAAATGATGCAAATTTCCCCATTGTAGGATGAATATAAAGGTTATCTTATATTATCAAGATTTATTATATTAATGCACTTCTGAATTGTTGGTTCATTTTCTCAAGTGACGTAGCAGAGGTGATGTACTAATTTGTTCACGTTCCCTGTTATGGCTGTCTAGGATCAAATAGTGCAGTGTTTTCCTCTAGAAACACGTACTAATTTTCTATGTCAAATTTTCTAAATTTAAAACTTTTAAGTGGGCCTTATGGTCCTGAAAATACGGTATATATATTCCATTTTTTTTCCAATGGCTGGTTTTGATCAATACATTTTCTTGATTGCTCTTGACCTCTTTTAAAGTGGCCCACAATTGAGAGACACCTGGAAAATGTGGGTCAACATTTGAGAGACAAAATATTAGACTATCAGTCCAAAATGAACTCAATTATTGATGTGGATGAATTTGCTTCAATGACACGACTCACCTCGTTCAGCGAAATCTTCGGGGAGCCTTGAGTGATATTTCAATCATTTTGTAGAGAAATAAATGGACCGGGCGGGATCGGTCCTTAATACCTGAAGCCCGTGGCATAAAACCCATACTAGCAGATACTGCACGAGCCTCATCTCTTCTCAATGTTTTATAGCATCCTCCATAAACCAAGAAGTACGCTGCTCTGTGTACAACAACAATGCTATAGAAAATGGATGCTCCCCTGCCCCAGAATAGCAAAATAGAAGGGTTCTGCCAGTTCATTTGTCCCAGGTCATCGTGATAACGAAAGCCGGATTTGCCATCGGCCCAGCAGTATATGGGGAGGGGTATACAGTCTTACCGTATACTTGAATAAGCAGAGCTGCACCCTCAAAACTGGCTAATTTCAACAAGACAACAAATAGGATGTAAAACGTATGCTGGAGCTGGATCCTTTGGGGGTACTTTGATAAAAGCATGTTACTGAAACACCTAGGACCTGTTTTAAATTTAAAAAAGGGGGGAAATCCATGTCTCCTTTAATCTTTTGACCGCATGATAGCTCAGGTTGTCAATGTTGTTTCTGTCCCTATATTTCGTGAAATTTTTCCTAATTGACAAGCAACAACCAAGTGACTTTTTGTGGTATTAGTGGATACTTTGAGACACCCTCCCGAGTAGGAGACATTCACTCCTCTGAGCCATCACAGACTGACAATTATATTCATCCTACATTAAAAAAACAACAACATGCATTCAGAGGTGGGTAGAGTAGCCAAATATTCTACTTAAGTAAGAATACTGTTACTTTAGAATAGTAAAAGTAAAAAGTAGTCCTCCAAATATTTACATCAGAGTAAGAAAGTACTGAATGAAAAAAACTACTCAAGAATAACTTGTGAGTAACTTATGATTAAAAAAAAATAATAATTACAGCATGAACGTCAAAGAAAAACATTATATATGGGAGTCCACACACACCCGCCACCATTTCAACTTTTAACTGCCCAAAAACCAACAACAAATGCATTGGGCCCTACAGAAACATTATTTGCTTTTTTCACTTAAACGACTGAATGAAGAAGCTGTTTGCTGACCAGGGTTAGCCCTTATTTATGTGTATGTGTGTGTGTGTGTGTGTGTGTGTGTGTGTGTGCGTGCGTGCGTCACTGCGTGTGTGTGTATGACCATAAGACAGGGCTAACTTTGTCAGATGCACTGCCAAATCAACAATAAAAACATCCGCAACTTACCTCAAGGTGTTTTCTCAAGTTAGAAGGGGGCTGAAATCTCCAAGTTTCAAGTCACAATTTAAGAGCTGCATGACAAAGCTGTTGTTTTTCGGAGTCTGTAAAGTAAACACTCGCGCGGCTATTTTTTTTTCTCCAAAAATTATTCACTTTGAGTCTCCCGCAAAGGCTTTGTGTGTGGTCATGTGACTGCCTTGTACTGTCTGATTGATGCATTGGAGTCAAATGACACTAGTGATAACCTCGGATTGGCGCAACAGCGCCCTATGCGGAAATCGAAGATGGAGTCTAACAATAGATCGCGTACGCAATACTGGATAAATAAATGTAGCACGCGGCATGTAGATCATTTTAATGGAGTAAAAGTATTGATTCTTCTTCACATAAATACTCAATTAAAAGTAAAAAGTATGGTGCAGTTAAATTCCTCTGACAAGTACAATTTATCCCAAATGTTACTTGAGTAAATATCCAAAACTGTGAGCCAGATGTGCTAATAGTCGACCACCATATAACGGAGTAAATGTAGTGCATTACGACACACCTATGCATGCATGGTAGGTTAATTGTAAACTAAAGTGGTTGTCAATGTGAGTGTGAAGATATGGGTTTTCTCCGGTTACTCCGGTTTCCTCCCACATCCCAAAAACATGCATGGTAGGTTAATTGAAAACTCTAAATTCCCTTTAGGTGTGAATGTGAGTTTGAATGGTTGTTTATTTATATGTGCCCTGCGATAGGCTGGGAGACCAGTTCAGGGTGTACCCTGCCTCTCACACAGAGTCATTTGGGATAGCCTCCAGCACGCGCGCGACCCTAGTGAGGAAAAGCGGAATGAAATTGGATGGATGGATGATTTGTGCAACTTCTATGGCAATCATCAGTGTGTGAAAAAAGCAGCACTTAGCTCACACAGTTTTGAGAGTTGAGCATAATGTTAGATGAAACTGTATTGTTTACTTTTGGAATCTGCATTTTGTTGTCTAGAAAAAGAGGTACCAAAGAAAAATAGAAAGTTAATGGTGTTATACTGTTCAGACATTCTCTGAGTATACATCTGGACTACCACCCCACCAGCACTTATTTCGTGTTAAGTTGCCTTGCAATAAAACCAGAACAGGATAAAAGCCAGATGTGACAGTGTTTCTGTTTTATGTTCTGTTCTAGAGATGTGTGGGTGTGGAAGAGCATGCACGGAGATCAGTTTGTTGAAAAAAGATATGTCTTAAATAGAAATTTGTTGTGGCATTTTTTTTTTTAAACATTCTATCAGGTAAAGAGTTAAAAGGAAAATGTAAAATCAAAGTCAGAATTTGGTGCTTTATACAGCCTTCATTAAGTGAGAATCATCTGTATTGTTAGAATTCTGGCATAATCTGTTTTGTTAAAATTATGCCATAATCATTAATACCAGTGTTAATACTGTAGGCAGTGGGAACATTTTCTCACTGAGAGAGCCCAATTGTGCAAATGTTCTGATAGACCCTGCCTAATTGTGTGTCTTTGTCTTGACGTGAGTTGTGTGTTCATTGAAAGGAGGGTGGTTTATCAGAGCCAGTATAGCAACATCCCCCAACAAGCTGAGTGAAGGCTTTTGGTGGGTGGGTGTCATGCAGGGGCACTATGACATCATCTGTTCATGCTTCACTTGCACCAAGACTGGCCCCACAGCCAGAGTTTTTAGAACTCATTGACCCCAAATTAGCACAAGGAGGCCTATCCCCCTCAACACGCACACACAAACACATTTAAGCATGAATAGCGGTGGTCAACTTGATCACAAAGGAAAACGTGCCAAACAGAGATGAATTTGGGCATTTTCGGTCCATTTATTCACACTATTTTCCCCCTGAAGGTGTCTGGAAAGTCTATATCATTAATTTAAAATGTATTGTGGCAGAAAAGAAAAGGCAACCTTGCGCCAAAACTCTCCTGAGCGCCCAAACAGTTTGCACACGCCCCCACCTCCCTGACTGATGGGTGAGAGGCATGGTCCCAGTGTCCACCACACAACTCCCCCAACACACAGAAGGAGACTCACAACGAAAGGAGGCCTCACCAGCCTGCCGTAACGGCTACGATGTCCATTCCTCGGAGGTGTGGGTGAAACCTGCTGGACAGGGTGTCCATTTGAGACAGGAGAAGGATGATAACACTCAACACTGTCGCGTGAAAGCATCTGCGGGGACTTAGGAGGGTGACCACGGTGGGCAACTTGGGCCGGCAACAGCACCTTGCCTACCACCATGTGAGCAGGCTTAAGCCTATCCAACGAATTGCACTCCCTACGCCCACCCATCTTAAGCACAAAACTTTTAGAACCGTGCTCAAGCACCCTAAACGGGCCGTCATACGAGGGTAGGAGGGGAAAGCGGTGGGCGTCGTGACCCACAAAAACAAAACGAGGCGACATAAGCTCAGACGGCACGAACGACCGAGGAAAATGGTGAATGGGCCCTCTCGGCAAAAAGGAAAAAGGCTGCACCGCGGAACTCTTTTAATCACCAATTCCAAGGGAGCAGCGCCAAGATCCTCCTTCGGAGCCGAGCGCAACCCGAGCATGACACACGGCAGACAGTCGACCCAGTTACCGTCACAAAGTGCAGCACGCAACGCAGCTTTCAACGACCAGTGAAAACTTTCGTAGAAACCATTGGCCTGTGGGTGGTAAGCAGTAGTGTGGTGTGCACGGACACCCAAAGACTCCGCCAAGGCCGTACAGAATTCTGACACAAACTGGGGTCCTCTATCTGAGGTGATATCCGACAGCGTGCAAAAACGTGCAACCCAGGCCGACAGGAACGCGCGTGCTACGTCCACAGAGGCAGTGGCAGACAGGGGAACAGCTTCTGGCCACCCAGTGGTACAATACACCATAGTGATCAGATGCATAAAACCCTGCAAAGGAGGCAAAGGGACCTTCCAGGTCCACGTGCACATGGTCTAACCTTCTGTCCGGAATTGGAAAATGGTCAAGGATGGCTTTGGTGTGCCGGTGGACTTTGGCGCGCTGACACGCCACGCACGTAGCCGCCCACCACCTGACGTCCTTGTGTAGTCCAGACCAGACAAACTAGGCTCCCACCAGCTTGACCGACGCACAAACGCCAGGATGTGAGAGGGAGTGTATAGCGTCAAAAACCTGGCGGCGCCACTTTAATGGAACCACAGGATGGGGCGGCCAGTAGACACGTCGCAAATAAGAGTGGAACCGCCTTCTATTTTCACCACCTCCTCAAGTTTAAGAGCCGTACATGCTGCTTTGAGAGAGCAGATGTCAGGGTAATTGGGCTGGTCGTCTGCCATCCTGGAAAAATCTATCCTAAGTTCCACTAGACACAGAAGCGTGCATGATAAACAGTTACACTTATCGGCCACATGTTGGATGTCTGTCGTAAACTCAGAAATGGCTGCCAAATGATGCTGCTGGCAGGCCGACATTTTTCGACATGGCAAAAGTAAGTGGCTTATGATCCACATAAGCAGTGAGACGGTGTCCTTCCAGTAGGAAGGGAAAATGGCGTGTCGTAAAATATAGTGCCAGCAACTCTCGATCGAAAAAGCTATACTTGCGTTCATTATCCCGCATCTTATGGCTGAAAAATGCAAGGGGCTGCCACCTGTTGTTCAACTACCACTCCTACAGCAATGTCGGACACGTCGGTAGTCAAGGCTACTGGCACCAAGGAGACCGGGTGGGCCAAGAGGGCGGCGTTTACGAGGGTGGACTTAGTCTGTTGAAAAGCCTGGACCCTGTGGAAAAAGCGGGAGTCGTTAGCGACGGAAAATCTGCCAGCAAATGCTGAAAAAGTCATCCATCCATCCATCCATTTTCTGAGCCGCTTCTCCTCACTAGGGTCGCGGGCGTGCTGGAGCCTATCCCAGCTGTCATCGGGCAGGAGGCGGGGTACACCCTGAACTGGTTGCCAGCCAATCGCAGGCTGAAAAGGTCACCTGATGATAAATAATTAGCGTGTGTTAACGGCCCAAGTCCCCCAGCAGCATCAATCAAACAGCGGTTATCAACATCAACAAGTAGTCCATTAGCACACAGAAAATCTCCGCCGATAATGGGGACAGTGATTGAGTCCCACTGTAAATTGTGTTCTTGGAAGGAAACCTCAACCAACCTGGAGCCAAATTCTTTGATGAGCGAACCGTTAGCTGCGCTCAGCCGATGTCTGCAGCCAACAGCCGCCTTGTCCGCGTCCGTGGACGGAAGCAAGCTGACTTGAGACCCGCTGTCCACCAGGAAACGCCTCTTAGACAATGAGTCTGAGATGAAGAGCAGTTCGTTTACTTTGCCGGCGTTACTGAACGCCGGCGTTGGAGTTTCCCGGAGCCTCGTAGGTACGGGGGGGAACACACCACAGAGCCTTGGCGCCGAACCGCTGGTGAAAGAAACACAGGTTCTTCTCGCGTCGCTTCCTCGTGAGCACACCAGCCACCACCGTCGGCTCTAAATGTGAAAATGTGCGGGAAAATGAAACCGCCTTCATCCGAGCCCAAAAATGACAGCATATTGTCCATAAGCTCTACTGCTGTGCCATCGCCTAACCCGGGCAGGGAAAGGAGCCTGTCCGACCTCTCCGACTCAGAGAGACTGTACCTCCTGAGCAGAAGTCGCTTGAGTGGGTCGTATTTTCTGTTACTTGGACATGCGCGCAACAGCTGCATAGTGCGACCCATTATCTGTTGGTCGAGGGCCGTAAGGACCATGTAATACTTTGGATCATCTGCGGTGATTCTTCTTTGGTGGAACAGTGCTTCGAAATGCCGAAACCATGAAACCGAGTCACTTTGCCAAAACTCCGGCAGTCTCACCATGGCGGCGGCAACAGCAGGTTGCGAGAGTTGGGTTGACACTATGGCCGAGGAAGACACCTCTTCATTCGCTGCTAGATGCTAGATGAGATGCTGTGGCTAGACCTTAAAAAGGCGGTTCATGCTCGAAAACCCTCCAATGTTGCTGAATTACAACAATTCTGCAAAGATGAGTGGGCCAAAATTCCTCCACAGTGCTGTAAGAGACTCATTGCAAGTTACAGTATCGCAAACGTTTGATTGCAGTTGTTGCTACTAAGTGTGGCCCAACCAGTGATTAGGTTTAAGGGGGCAATCACTTTTTCACACAAAGCCATGTATTTTTGGATTTTTGTTCTCCCTCAAGAGTAAAAACCTTCATTTAAAAACTGCATTTTATGTTTACTTGTTGTCTTTGACTAACATTTAAATGTGTTTGATGATGGGAAACATTTAAGTGTGACAAACATGCAAAAAATTAATCAGGAATCACTTTTCCACACCACTGTATACCTGTAGACTGGTTAGACTAACTCCCATGCACACTCCTACGCTCTGCTAAGGGTATAAAGCTGGTCCACTGTTCCATGGCTAGGGATAAAACCACACTGCTCCTCCTGAATTTGAGATTCAATTTCCCAATGGACTCTCTTCTACAGAACCCCCAAATAGTACTTACTTTGGAGGCTGAGGAGTGGGATCCCACTCTACAGGTAGTTGGAATACTCCCTTGAGTCCCCTTTTTTAAATCGCAGGACCGCCGTCCCAGTCTGCCAATCCAAAGGTACTGTCCCCGATCTCAGTATGATGTTGCAGAGGCTTGTCAACCATAACAGCCGCACAACAAGCCACACAACACCCAGAGCCTTTAGGAACCCCTGGCATATGTATGTCATCCACCACAGGGACTCTTCCACCTAGGAGTTGGTTAACCACCTCAGCGATCTTAACCCCAGAAATAAGAAAGCCCACCTAAGAGTCCCTAGACTCTGCTTTCTCATAGGAAGCCATGTCGGTGGAATTGAGGAGGTCTTTGAATTATTGTCCCCACCGACTCACAACAATGCCCCATCTCCACTATACATGGTGTTTATGGTGCACTGCTTCCCCTCCTGAGACGTCGGATGGTTGGATTAGGAATTCCTTAAAGCTGTCTGAAAATTATTCTCCATGGCCTTACCAAACTCCTCTAATGCCTGAGTTTTTGCCTCTGTGACCACCAAAGTGGTATTGCACTTGACCTGTTGGTACCCATCAGCTGCCTCTGAAGTTTGACGTTTTCTCAGTTTGATAGCATCCCTCACCACTGCTGTCCACCAATGATTTCCGCCATGACAAGCACTGACCACCTTACGGGCACAGCACTGGTCATCTGCCTCAACAATGGAGGTACGGAACTTTCCCCCAATGTCCCACACCTCCCCTGGGACATGGTTGAGGTGGGAGTTGAATCTCCTTCTGATATTCCTTCTCCCAGGTTGGACGGGATCTTCCCCTACCTTTGGAGCCACCACACCCCCGGGTGGTGATCAGTTGACAACTCCATCCCTCTCTTCACCCGAGTGTCTAAGACATGCAGCTCCAAGTCCAATGACATGACGACAAAGTCGATCATCAAACTGTGGCCTAGGTGTTAGAGGTGACAGTCCACATCCCTAGGGCCAGTTTCTGCCGGGGATCGGACTGTCAAGGTTCCTCGCCGCTCACGTTGCACCCGTCCCCCTCGGGTCCCACATTACCTCTTCTGGCTGCGTCCGGTTGGGCCCCATGGGGGCGGGCACTCGTCATCTAGCCCTGGTGACCCTCGTTCAGGGGAGGGAAAATGTTTTCCAATGATCGTGTTCATCATAAGGAGTTTTTGAGCCGTGCTTTGCCTGATCTCTCACCCAAACCTGTTTGCCATGGGTGACCCTTTCTGGGGCATAAAGCCCCACACAACTGAGCTTTTAGCATCACTGGGACACACAAACCCCGTCACCACAATAAGGTGATGGCTCAGGGAAGAGCTGATCAATCTTTCCACTCTATTCATTGTTTACACACTATTAATGTTTGTTATGTTATATCTTCATTTGTTGTTTTACGGTACATTGGTTTACGTAAATTTTTACTTAGTTTTATTTCTAGTTAGTTACTGTTCAAGAAAGTGGTAAATACGAAAAGATATTGTGTTCAGCGATATTGAGTTTAAAACAATTTATTTTCCATTTCATTTTCAATATTTTGACAAAAACATATTCAGTCAGTTTCATTTAATTTTCTAAATTATGCTCGAACAGTGATTCTCAACCTGTGGTACTAGTACCCCTAGTGGTAACCAGACCCCCTCTAGTGGTACGCAAAAGAATCACAGCCAAAATTACAGTTCAATTGTCCATCCATCCATCCATCCCTTTTCTGAGCCGCTTCTCCTCACTCGGGTCACGGGCGTGCTGGAGCCTATCCCAGCTATCATTGGGGAGCAGGCGGGGTACACCCTGAACTGGTTGCCAGCCAATCGCAGGGCACATACAAACAAACAGCCATTCGCACTCACATTCATACCTACGGGCAATTTTGAGTCGTCAATTAACCTACCATGCATGTTTTTGGGAAGTGGGAGGTAACGGGAGTGCCCGGAGAAAACCCACGCAGGTACGGGGAGAACATGTAAACTCCACACAGGAGGGGCCGGGGATTGAACCCCGGTCCTCAGAACTGTGAGGCAGACGCTCTAACCAGTCGTGCAGCGTGCCACAGTTCAATTGAATTTCATATAATACATTTGCATTTAATCTTTCAGAAAACTTTTTCTATATTTATGCACAGTGTTAATGCTCAACTGTGCGCAATGTTACAGTGTCATACAATATTATCAAATATAATTTTTAGGAATGAAACCTCTGTGTCGTTTTTAAAGAACACTACACTATTGTATTTTGATATTGGTCATGATGGTGGTACTTGGAGAGCTAAGTGTTTTATTGGGTGGTACTGTATTTGGTGTCAAAGTTTGAAAACCACTGTCCTAGAAGATATCAGGAACCTCTCGAATGGTGCAAGCAATTGCTATTTTCTCAACACTCTGATTGTAACACAAGGAAAATGGTGAATATTTTTTTCATTTAACTTGTCAAACACAAACTCTAAGAGTATTGTATCATTTTCTGGTTTAAGATATTCATTCGATAAAAAAATTTGCGAGGCTATTAATATTTTTGGGCTTAGCTGAACATACCAATATATTTCAAGTAAAGATACTAATTATACACATAGCTGTAACAGGTAGGTTACTGTTTTATGTTTGCCAGGCCACATAGTTATTTGAAGAGGTACAGAGAGAGTGTAGGAAAAAAAACTGCAAATCAATCAGACTGCTGTGTGTGAAAATGGAGGGAACTCAACTTCAAAGTGTTGGAAGGCTCCCATGAAAGGCTGTTATGCTTGATACAGAATGAGGTTAGCCCCTTCTTCATACCACATGGCTCGGGATATTGTCCAAGGGGTGGAAACACTAATATGGCTTTCATGGGTGGGTTAAGGATTTATATGTGGCAGCAGAGAGGGGGGAGCAAAGAAGTAATATCTAGTATAGGACAGTCAAAACACAATTCACTGTGGGAAGCAGGTTCACCTCCAATTAGTTTGGATTTCAAAACATTATTTCCATAAAATATATTGTAAATATAATTTATCTTCATGATCATGTAACGATCATAGAATCAACAGCCAATGGCAGAATTTGAACACTCATAACATTTAAAGAGAGATAAACCACTGTATATTAGAACTTAACCCTTTGATTACTTTGGGCCCCACTACTTCAATGCCACAAATTAAAAATACTGTTTTCTAGGCCCGCTGAAAGTCATGGGCCCATAGAATCATCATTACTTTTGTTCCCGTTACGGCTCCACTAACTTTGACGACGGCTCACTGTAATGGAGAGAAAAATGTCTTTTTGCAGTTGACGATATTTGTTACACAAGTAACTGTAAAACATGCATCTTTTCTCTCTGTCTCTCTCTCTCTCTCTCTCTTTCTCCCTCACACACACACGCACGCACACACACACACACACACACACACTACAAAGTCTGGTCAGCAAAAAGCTTCTTCATTCAGTCATTTTAGTGGATAAAGCAAATAATGTTTCTGTAAGGCCCTATGCATTTGTTGTTGTTTTATTTCCACTTAAAAATTGAAATGGTGGCAGGTGTGGGTGGACTCCCATTAAACATGAGTTTTTTATCTGATCTGTTACTTCTGAACACAGCCACATGCCAGTTATAAGAGGCAGTGCATCCTTGTGCAACCAGATTTATTTTTATATATTTTATTTAAACTTTATTTAAACAGGTAAAAGACCATTTAAAACAAAACATCTCCTTTGCAATGGTGACCTGGCCAAGAAGGCTGCAAGTTAAACGTCACATCCAAGTCAATCACATTGAAGTTTATTTCAGTTGTTTAATTTTACCTCCCTTCCCACAAAAATACAAAAATAAATAAGTTGAGTTGTACAAATTCTAGATCACATTAATGATGGGACATTTTGAAAATTATTTATCTTGGACAAAATTCTTTTACAACTATAAACCTGGAATTTGAAAATGGGGTGTACACTTTTTATTTCCACAGCAGCCTTGTTCCTGTTTTTGTAATCTGCCTGGCGAGCAGACAGTGTTGTGCTGTTAACAAGTGGAAACAATCTAGTATAAGACTTTTATTCATGGAGCTGAATTTGTTATTTTACAAAGATTTTATTGATCATGCCTGTGAATATTCTCTTGGCTCCACGGTGGGCGACTGGTGAGCACGTCTGCCTCACAGTTCTGAGGACCCGGGTCCAAATCCGGCCTCTCCTGTGTGGAGTTTGCATGTTCTCCTCGTGCCATGTGTGGGTTTTCTCTGGGTACTCCAGTTTCATCCCACATTCCAAAAACATGCATGGTAGGTTAGTTGAAGACTCTAAATTGCCCATAGGTGTAAAAGTGAGTGCGAGTGGTTGTTTGTTTATACTGTATGTGCCATGTGATTGGCTGGCGACCAGTTCAGGGTGTACCCTGTCTCTCGCCCAGAGTCTGCTGGGATAGGCTCCAGCACGCCCCTGACCCTAGTGAAGATATGTGGTATGGAAAATGAATGAATGAATGAATGAATATTCTCATTCATCCAGGTCATTTCATTCTCAGGGCATTGAATCGATCGCATCTGGACTGTTCTGTTTGTCATTTCGCCTCTCATCCGAGCAGGCTTCATCAGTTCATGCAACAAGGATTTTATTTGTTATGTTTTCGATTAAGTGATATTATTCAGCAATATCTGAATTTGCACATATTTTATTTAGTTGTTTTTATTTTATTTGACGTTCATGCTCTGATTTAAAAAATAGATCAGAAGTTACTCACTAGTTACTTGAGTAGTCTTTTCACTGAGTACTTTCTCACTCTTATTCAAGTAATTATTTGGAGGACTACTTTTTACTTTTACCTGAGTCATATTATTCTAAAGTAACAGTACTTTAACTTGAGTACAATATTTGACTATTCTACCCACCTCTGGCTGTCGGCAAAGAAAGGAAATTTGAAGCGGCAATTTAAAACACTACACAGGAACTACGAGAGGGATGCCGAGATTGTGAAGGAAGCCTTTCTCAAGGCCGCGGATAGTGTTTTTGATTACTTTTAAAATAAAACAGAGATCGTGAAGGCCATTAAAGAAGTTTAACTCTTAGTTTAACTTAACTCAATACCATTACAAGGCGATGTGAGGGAATGGATATGGATTTGGAGGAGTCTGAGTGCTTATCCCTCCAATTTGACAAGTTGACTGATACAGTGGATGTGGCAAAATTATGTGTTTGAAGACATGAGTGCCAAAGAAGAGCTACTGTTTTGGCATTAAAAGAGGTGAGGATATTTTTAATGCTTTCATGGGATTTGTTAGCGAGAGAAAACTGCCTCTCTTTCAGACTGATCTCCATCACAACTGATGGGGTGCCACATACCACATTCACCCATCTCTGGGGTGCGGTGGGTCTTGGGTGGGTGGCGCCCCCAGTTGTGGGGGCGCCTTGGTGAGGCCGGCGGACCGCCCTAGGTCCCTCGGTTTGAGACATTTCCCGTCCACCGGGCTGCTCTCGGGTGGACCCCTGGGCCCAATCCTGGCCCTCGATTGATTGGGTGGGGTCCTCGAAGAAGGAAGCAGAAGCGAGGCAAGCGTGTATATATATATATATATATATATATATATATATATATATATACATATACACACACACATACATATATATGCGCACGCCACAGCCGGTCCGTGAGAAAAATGCCTACTCTAAACCGATCCATGGTGCAAAGAAGGTTGGGAAACACTGCTCTAAGGCATTTGTAATTGACCGAGGTAGAATTAGACAGTCTTGATACGACAGCCAGGACCTGTTATTGTGTTTAAAATTATAGCCGAAATAACCTTTCAAAAATATAACTAGAATAATAAATGGCTGTGTTGATAATATGTTATTAGGTCTGCTAACATTGACAACACTGCACTCATTACTCTTGTAATGTAATTTAATAAACAAAATTTAGCAAGGGTAAAGTGTCAATTAATAAAAATAAAAATAATAGAGTTCACAAAAAGGACCAAAAAATAAAAATAATAAAATTTAAAAAAAGGTGTGTATGTGAAACATCTACTCACTCACATTTGTATGAGGTGGTGAAAGAGCATATCAACCAGCTTCTTGAGGGCCAGGTCATCAGAGAGAGTTGCAGTCCTTATGCATCCCCTGTTGCGCGAGTTAAAAAAGGATGGTAACATTTGCACGTGTGTCAATTACAGGCAACTTAATCAGAAGACCAGGAAAAACACTTCCCCCTCCCTCAAGGAGTCATTGAATGCCTTGATGAATGCCCACTAGTTTCTCCACTATGGATCTTGCCAGTGGGTACCAACCAGGTGCCTGTGGCAGAGGCAGACCGGCCCAAACTGCATTTTGCACTCCATTCGGTCTTTTTGAGTGGAATCACAAGCCCTTTGGCCTTTGCAGTGCACCCAGCACCTTCCAGAGACTCATCCAGCGGATCTTTGGTGAGCAAGAATGTCAACCCTTGCTCCTCTTTCTGGATGACATTGTAGTCTTATACACCACCATTGAGCAACATCTGGAGCGACTGGAGTTGGTCTTGGGGTTCCTGCAGCAAGAAGGCCTCAAGGCAAAGCTTTCAAAGTGTTCCTTTTTCCTGCAGGAAGTGAGCTACTTGAGGGATGTGATCTCCAGCGAGGGGGTTTGCACTGACCCAGGCAAGATGGAGGTGGTAGGCAATTGGCAGTCCTCCAAAACTACATATGAGCAGCATTTGTTGACTTTGCCAGCTATTATCACCGATTTGTGGAGGGTTTTTCCAAGTTGGCTACCCCCCTGCTGGCAGAGTTGGTTGGTGTAAAAGGCCACAGCTCGGCACTGGCCATTGGACTCCCATGTGCCAGGAGAACTTTGAAACACTCAAGACCAAGCTCACCACTGCACCTCTGCTGGCATATTCTGATTTTTTAATCCCTTTTATTCTGGAGGTTGATGCAAGCTATGGTGGTCTTGGGGCTGTGGTCTCATAGGAGCAGCATGGAAAGGTAAGGCCAGTTGGGTTTTGAGACCCACTGTACGTAACATGAACAATTAGAGCTCCATGAAACTGGAGTTCTTGACAAAAAAATTCAGGGAGTACCTAGTTGGTAATAAATGTACGGTCTGTACTGACAACAACCCACTTAGCAATTTGTCATCTGCTAAGCTTGGGGCCACTGAGCAGCGGTCGGCATCCCAGTGGGCATCTTTTGACTTTGAGATAAGGGATTGTTCAGGGAAAAGTAATGGCAACACTAATTTGCTTTCTCGCCAGCACTCACATGGGGTGAATGATGTGGAAGCTATGCTTCCAGGCACATTACTGCCAAAGCCTACAACAACCTACCATTGCAGCACTGCCTCATCATCCCCATGTATATTTTTGTGCCCTCCAAAGGTCTAATCCAACCCTTGGGGAACTTTGGCCCGATTGGGACCGGAAGCAGCGGCCAACACGGGAGGAGCGTCAGCGGTTGTCCAAGCCTGCTTTGACTCTGCTGCTGCATTGGGACAGGTTGATTGAGAGAAGTGGTGCCCTCTACCACCAGATTCATCACCCTGATGGTGCTAATGAGATCCTTCAGCTGCTTTTGCCATCAGCCTTTAAGAAGGAGGTATTGACAGAAGTCCACCAAAAAAATGGCCGTCAAGGGGTGGGGAGAACCTTGGCGCTAGTCCGTCAGTGGTGTCTGGTAGGCCTGGCATGACCTTTGAAGTGGACTAGTGTTGTTCGGCATGTGACAGGTGTCAAGTGGTAAAGGACACGCCGCACCCTGTTGGGGCCACCATGAGACATCTATTGGCTTCCCAACCAAATGAGATCTTGGCCAGGGATTTCACAATGTTGTTGGTGTTGTGTAAATTACAGATCGCTTTTCAAAGTGCCCACGCCAAACTGCAGATTGCTGCGGACCACCATAAGGAGGCTGGCGATCAACATGTCAGACATGTTCCTTTGGTGCAGGGCCAGCTGATCCTGTTGCGAGACTCTGTTGCACAAGGGCACTATAAGATTTGAGACTTGTGGGACTCAGTGCTTTTTGAAGTTTTAAGAGCACCAAATCCAGGTGGTCCTGTTTACATCATTGTCCCTATGTCAGACCACACCAAGGTTAAACATGTTCACCAGACCTCCATTAAGGCAGTTTTTCCAATCAGGGGGGCAGAATGTAGCATGGTGTAGGATTTCACCTGAAGTGGGAGATACCTGCTCCCATTGGTTAGATAGGGTGAGCATCCGGTATAAAAGCAGGTAGGGTCACTTCTGGTTATCGGGATTCTCTGACATATTTATTGATTGTTTTTAGTGTTTTTGTTGTTGTTTTTTCTTTAATAGGGTTTTCTTTTTTGTAGACGTGTGTCTGGTTTCACAGTCCTCTCAGCCTTTGTGAAGTGGACCCGTGGTGTTAGGCATGTGACAGGTGTCAAGTGGTAAAGGACACGCCGCACGGTGTTGGGGCCACCAAGGGACATCTCTTGGTTTCCCAACCAAATGAGATCTTGGCCATGGATTTCACAATCTTGGAACCTACCTAAAACGGGCTTGAAAATTTTCTTGTTATAATTGATACTTTCAGCAGGTAAACATTGGGGTTTCCCACTCTTGATTAAAGGGCCTGAACTGTGGCTCAGGTGCTGATTGTTAAATCGTTCTCAAAGTTTGGTGTCCCGGCTGAGATTCATTCGTTTCAGGGCCCTAACTTTGACAGTTCCTTGATCCAGCAGTTGTGTAATCTGTATGGTATTGTGAAAGCTCGCTCTACCAGCCAATGGCCAGTGCAAGAGGTTCAACAGGACCCTGCACAACATGCTGCACACTGTCTTGGTAGCGAGACTGGAGCTCCTGCTTGCCACAGCTCCTGTACTTGTACAACACCACCTCCCATCAGTTAACTGGTGAGTCCCCACATTTCCTGATGTTTGGTCAGGAACCAACACTTCCTATTGACTTTCTGCTGGTGCGAGTACAGAAGCCTGTTGGGGGCAGTGTGGATGACTGGATTCAGGGGGGCAGAATGTAGCAGGTAGGCTGGCGGTGGCTGACGTACTTTATTGATTGTTCAAGGTGCATGTTATCAATGCCTGATCGGTATGTATGCCTCTCATAGAGGTGTTTGCATGTATTATTAGCCATAAGATCAAAATGCTAACAATTGCTATTTCGTGATCAGGACAGGTGTGCTACGGCAGTGGGAAATAGGGACTTTGCTGTGTCGATCACAACTGCTTTACTTTGTTTCGTGTAACTTTGCTCTACTCTCAACATTTTTGCTTGCTTGATTGGCCAATCTGAATTGGCTTTGTGTGCTGACCTGATAGCACTGTGGCTGGATAGCTTCATGTGCCCTTCATTTTGGTCACAACAGCCAAACTGATGGAGCCTGCTTGTCACAGTGTGGAGGCAGAACAATGTCTGCCTCGCCTCGCGCTTTCTCTGCGGTTTTAAGTGACACTCTTCCCCCTCCACCCCTCTCATTCATGCACATATATTCTGTCTTCCTTTGGCTAATCTTCATTCCTTTCATTTCCAGTGCATGCCTCCACCTTTCTAACTGTTCCTCCACCTGCTCCCTGCTTTCACTGCAGATCACAATGTAATCTGCAAACATCATGGTCCATGGGGATTCCAGTCTAACCTCATCTGTCAGCCTATCCATCACCACTGCAAAAAGGAAGGGGCTCAGGGCTGATCCCTGATGCAGTCCCACGTCCACCTTAAATTCTTCTGTCACACCTACAGCACACCTCACTGCTGTTCTGCTGCCCTCATATATGTCCTGTACTATTCTAACATACTTATCTGCCACTCCAGACATCTGCATGCAGTACCACAGTTCCTCTCTGGGTACTCTGTCATAGGCTTTCTCTAGATCTACAAAGACACAATGTAGCTCCTTCTGACCTTCTCTGTACTTTTCCTTCAACATCAAGGCAAATAATGCCTCTATGGTACTCTTTCTAGGCATAAAACCATGCTGTTGCTCACGAATACTCACATCTGTCCTGAGTCTAGCCTCCACAACTCTTTCCCATAACTTCGTTGTGTGGCTCATCAACTTTATTCCTCTATAGTTCCCACAGTTCTGCACATCACCTTTGTTCTTAAAAATGGGCACCAGCACACTTATCCTCAATTTCAAGTTTCAGCCTCATCATGTGAGTATGAATTGTTGTTTGTTTATATGCGTCCTGTGATTGGCTGAATGAATATATACAAACATTATCTAATCAAATGACATGAGGTGTGAGATCCCCACCCTCAGTAACACCCAATATTACTGTCACTTGCTTTATATTGCTGAATTAGATGTATATACCCCAATATGTAGTGAGGATCACCAGGTACAACATACTGCAGACATTTCCACAGGTTAACAATCACTGATCTATGGTCTGAGTATGGTATGTGAGGGAATCTGAAGCTGAAACAACAAGTGGTACTTGTCTGGCCTTTATGCTAAAGAGGCTATATCAGCAGCCCTTTTTCCAAAACAGTCACTAAGATCACATGATTTGTGCCAAAATTAGTGGGTCTTTCAAAATAACTTCACTGGTTGAGGCTGTAGGACAATGTTGCAGCACAGCAACACTAAATTTGATAATTTAGTATTAAGCTATTCTAATTGGCAGAGAAAAGGATGCGCTTCAATAAATGTATCTGTTCCTGTTTTGCTAAACCAGGTAACCTATACTATGCTTTCCCAAAAGATGGCATTTAGGTCAATGCAAAAACAACCAATTACAAATAATGAAATAACTGCCTTGTCCATTGATCAAAGTCTGTATGAAGGCCACCAGCCTGCCTGCCACCAATGGACCACACAAGTCATTTCCCCCCAAAACAATGAAGCACCAATTTTATTTTCATTCTTGGAGGTGGCACTTGACCAAGACTCCAAATTCCGCTTGTCATTTACTGTGCGGATCTGTGAATGCCATCCATGTAGTAGACATATTGCAGCGTCAGGGAAAAAAAATAAAATCAGCTCACTTTAAGACACATTTTCAGAGAGAGGTTGCTCACAAAACATTTACTTGGTTGTGTAATTTCTCACAATGCGTGGACAGGCCCCCCAGAGACCTAAACATTTGCATACAAGCAATTAAAGTCATTTTTCCATAATATGTCCCATTTAACAGTAATACAATAGTTTGTTTCGCAGATTGATGACATCCAGCTCTATGCCAGTAAGTAAAGTTATAACGATCTACTGTTCGCTGAAGACTTCATAAACAAGGATACACCCACTACACAAGATGATGCAAAGCATTCATTCCAGGCTTTAAATAAATACCAGCCGCCGGAGGCTATAAATGTCACTCACATTATTATTACTTTTTTATTTTTGTGTGTATGTTTTGATGTCCTTTTATTTGGTATGGAAGATCATTTGGGTTGGAAATCCCTAGGATGCCCTTTTTCAAGATATTCGAGTTGGTATTAAACACCTGGCAGACAAGACAGCTGGATTTGTCGTTAATATTTGATCAGTAAATAAGCATTTTGTTCTGATTTAATCGCTGTTCTTCTTAATTTGAATATGGAAAACAGCTTTGTTCTGATTGGTAGTACCGAACTCTCGCCTTCTATTATCGATTATATTTCTTAATTGAGAGTGTGTGTGTTTAAGCAAGATACAGACAGAGTGAGTGTGTGTGTATAATGAGTGGCTAATGCTATTGCTAGCATGTTTCACAGTAAAGTACATGTACAACAGAGACCTGGAAACAAGCACTTACCAGATACATCAACTTTCTCGCTCACCATTCTCCAGGCCTGCTCTTTTTTTCGCACGGTCCCAGTATTGGTAGCAGGTGTTATCAAAAAGTTCTGGGTGCTCACAAACAATGACAATCTTTCTTTTTTTACTCCCGGCTGTTTAGTATATTCCTAACGCTGATTGGGTGTCGTGACGCAGCATCAATTATCCTGAAAGAAGAATTCAAAGGTTTTCTAATGTCAGTGATTCACAGGCTTCATGCAGTTATTGCAAGAAAATCATGTGCATCAAAATATTAAGTCATACTGTTCATTCAAGACAACCTGAACTGGATGCAGTGAAGCAACCCCAGAACGTCACCGAGCCTTCTTAATGTTTCACAGTTGGTACAGTGTTATTTTTTTGTACGCACGGCACTGGCAAAATTGTTAATGAAAGAAAAACAGAGAGAAAAAGACTGGAATAAATATGCCACAAAGCTTCTGGAAGAATGTCCTTTGGACAGATTAGACAAAACTGTAGCTTTTTGGGAAGTCATATCAAATATATTAGTTTACTGAAGCAAAACAAAAGAAAAAAATAAATGCATAATTGTAACGCAATTGCCTAGGTGCTGTGCTGTGGACAAATGTCCAAAAGTTACAAGGTTAACTGTTTGTGTGACGGTCTAAGGAGCAAGTGATGGAAACAATACATTACTTTGAAGTGGTGGCTTCATGTCAAAACCAAAAAGTAACCAAAGCTGCAGTATTAGCAATGATTATCATTAGATAATGTGGAATTCGATGGCTTGCCAATGAAATTATCCATGGTGTTCTATGTGAGTGTGCGTTCATGCATGTCTATGTGGCGGAATGGTGGGGGCATAGGGGGGCTAGATTACCGAGTGGTGGCTTCAAGGTAAACAGAGGTGCATTACGTGTTGTCTGTTATAACACAGTAGTAAGCGGATGTAAGCGAGGGCCACCTCGCATTGTTTCCGCGTGGATTAATGAGCAAAGAACAGCCGGGAGAAGCGTCTGAAGTCACCATTCGACTGAGTGCAAGAAATCTGCCATGTGCAGCAAGTGAGGAAGCTTGCCATCATTCCGGGAGACTTGACGAACCGCTGGACATCCGTGTAAACAGGGCATGCAAAGTGAAGTTGCGAGCGGGGTGTGAGCCATGGTTGACAGATGACAAACACAGCTTTACTAAGACAGGGACGCAACGCCGGGCGAGTTACGCCACCATATGTGAATGGATTGTGAATGCTTGGGCTAAGTTATCTGCTTTGACTGTTGTCCGAGCTTTCGCGAAAGCAGGCATCATTGCTGAACAGCCCCCCGGCATCGAGACTAGCTCTGACAATGACGAGAGGGAACCCGGCGTGTTTGTTAGAGAACTTGCCCAGCTGTTCATTTCGGATACTGAGGACTTTGATGGATTTGTGGATGAGGATTGATAAAAAAAATAACGTGAGTACATTGTTAAATACTTCAATAAAGTACAACTGAACTCAGTTTTGCTCCCGCTGCCTTTTTAAAAACATTGTTTTAGCGTGCATGCATGCTACCGTATGTTTTAAGCTAGCGTATGTTTTACCATGCCTGCGCCCAATAATACGGTGCGCCTTATGTATGTGTTAAATACAGAAATAGACCCCATAACTGAGACTGCGCCTTTTAATGCGGTGCGCCCTATGGTTGTGAAAATACAGTGTGTGTATGTGTATATATATATATATATATATATACACATACACACATATATATATATATATATTTCTAAAACCAAGATGCAAAATAACAAAGAAAAACAAGGGACTCACTACCACAGTTGACAGGATAACATGACACGTCACGGCTCATAGGACAATGAACACAGACTGATTGAACAATAACAGGGAACTGAATACAAACAGGACCAGAGGGCTCACTTGGACATGACACAATTGACTTTAGGGAGCTGATTGGGAGGCACTCGGACCAGGGCTGACGAGAACAGGTGGAGAGAAAGACATAACGAGCAGACTGGGAAAACATGAACCAGGGACTTAGGGTGGAACAACATTGGATTTTTTTTGTAGTCAACGCAAATGTGGTGATAGTCGAGTTGAAGTCCATTGATTGATTATGCCATAATTACGTTGTTGGTCCATGGCTTTATAGACGTACAAGTTTGACCTTACTCCTTGCACAGCCACACACACAGGCTCACTGCCTCTCCCCAATTGCTCTGGCCCAAACCCCAGACATGCTAATCCAATCATACAGAGTTTCAGCATGTGACTAAAATGGACCAATCACGACAGATGATCTCCAAGGCGTTCGACGCGCAGCAACTATTTTTTCGGGTGCGCCGCAAGCTACGCAGATGTGTTGCGCGGGACATTCATCGGTCACAGCAGAATCTCCTGTCAAAAGGAGTCTCAACTCCCACCTCCGGCAGAACATCACGCACGTCCCGGGGGAGGCGAGGGACATTGAGTACGAATGGACCATGTTCTGCGCCTCCATTGGTGAGGTGGCTGACCGGAGTTGTGGCTGTAAAGTGGTCGATGCCTGTCGTGGTGGCAACCCCCGAACCCGTTGGTGGACACCAGCGGTGAGACTGCCATCAAGCTGAAGGAGTCCTATCAAGTCTTTTTAGCTTGTGGGACTCCTGAGCCAGTTGATGGGTACCTGCAGGCCAAGCAGAATGCAGCTTTGGGGGTCGCTGAGGCAAAAACTCGGGTAAGGGAGGCGTTTAGTGAGGCCATGGAGAAAGACCGGACAGCTTTGAGAAAATTCTGGTCTACCATCTGGCGTCTCAGGAGGGGGAAGCAGTGCACCATCAACACTGTGTATAGTGGGGATGGGACGCTGCTGACCTTGATTCGAGACGTTGTGAGTAGGTGGGGAGAATAGTTCGAAGACCTCCTCAATTCCACCATATATTGTGTGTCCAGGAGACCAGGTGGAAAGGCAGTAAGGCTAGAAGTTTAGGGGCAGGGTTTAAATTATTTTACCATGGTGTAGATGGGAAGAGAAATGGAGTCGGGGTTATTTTAAAAGAAGAGTTGGCTAAGAATGTCTTGGAGGTGAAAAGAGTATCAGATCGAGTGATGAGGCTGAAATTTGAAATTGAGGGTGTTATGTGTAATGTGATTAGTGGCTATGCCCCACAGGTAGGATGTGACCTAGAGGTGAAAGAGAAATTCTGGAAGGAGCCAGATGATGTAGTTCTGAGCATCCCAGACAGAGAGAGAGTCGTAATTGGTGCTGATTGTAATGGACATGTTGGTGAAGGTAAGAGGGGTGATGAAGAAGTGATGGGTAAGTACGGCATCCAGGAAAGGAACTTGGAGGGACAGATGGTGGTAGACTTTGCAACAAGGATGCAAATGGCTGTAGTGAACACTTTTTTCCAGAAGAGGCACGAACATAGGGTGACCTACAAGAGCGGAGGTAGAAGCACACAGGTGGATTACATCTTGTGCAGACGATGTAATCTGAAGGAGGTTACCAACTGTAAGGTAGTGGTAGGGGAGAGTGTGGCTAGACAGCATAGGATGGTGGTGTGTAAGATGACTCTGGTGGTGGGGAGGAAAATTAGGAAGACAAAGGCAGAGAAGAGAACCATGTGGTGGAAGCTGAGACAGGACGAGTGTTGTGCAGCTTTTCGGGAAGAGGTGATACATGCTCTCGGTGGACGGGAAGAGCTTCCAGAAGACTGGACCACTGCAGCCAAGGTGATCAGAGAAGCAGGCAGGAGAGTACTTGGTGTATCTTCTGGCAGGAAAGGAGAGAAGGAGACTTGGTGGTGGAACCTCACAGTACAGGAAATCATACAAGGAAAACGGTTAGCTAAGAAGAAGTGGGACACTGAGAGGACCGAGGAGAGGCGAAAGGAATACATTGAGATGCGACACAGGGCAAAGGTAGAGGTGGCAAAGGCAAAACAAGAGGCATATGATGACATGTATGGCAGGTTGGACACTAAAGAAGGAGAAAAGGATTTATACAGGCTGGCCAGACAGAGGGATAGAGATGGGAAGGATGTGCAGCAGGTTAGGGTGATTAAGGATAGAGATGGAAATATGTTGACTGGTGCCAGCAGTGTGCTAGGTAGATGGAAAGAATACTTCGAGGAGTTGATGAATGAGGAAAATGATAGAGAAGGGAGAGTAGAAGAGGCAAGTGTGGTGGACCAGGAAGTGGCAATGATTAGTAAGGGGGAAGTTAGAAAGGCATTAAAGAGAATGAAAAATGGAAAGGCAGTTGGTCCTGATGACATTCCTGTGGAGGTATGGAAGCATCTAGGAGAGGTGGCTGTGGAGTTTTTGACCAGCTTGTTCAATAGAATTCTAGTGCGTGAGAAGATGCCTGAGGAATGGAGGAAAAGTGTACTGGTGCCCATTTTTAAGAACAAAGGTGATGTGCAGAGCTGTGGCAACTATAGAGGAATAAAGTTGATGAGCCACACAGTGAAGTTATGGGAAAGAGTAGTGGAGGCTAGACTCAGGACAGAAGTGAGTATTTGCGAGCAACAGTATGGTTTCATGCCTAGAAAGAGTACCACAGATGCATTATTTGCCTTGAGGATGTTGATGGAAAAGTACAGAGAAGGTCAGAAGGAGCTACATTGTGTCTTTGTAGATCTAGAGAAAGCCTATGACAGAGTACCCAGAGAGGAACTGTGGTACTGCATGCGGAAGTCTGGAGTGGCAGAGAAGTATGTTAGAATAATACAGGACATGTACGAGGGCAGCAGAACAGCGGTGAGGTGTGCTGTCGGTGTGACAGAAGAATTTAAGGTGGACGTGGGACTGCATCAGGGATCAGCCCTGAGCCCCTTCCTTTTTGCAGTGGTGATGGATAGGCTGACAGATGAGGTTAGACTGGAATCCCCGTGGACCATGATGTTTGCAGATGACATTGTGATCTGCAGTGAAAGCAGGGAGCAGCTGGAGGAACAGTTAGAAAGATGGAGGCATGCACTGGAAAGAAGAGGAATGAAGATTAGCCGAAGTAAAACAGAATATATGTGCATGAATGAGAGGGGTGGTGGGGGAAGAATGAGGCTACAGGGAGAAGAGATGGCAAGGGTAGAGGACTTTAAATACTTGGGGTCAACCATCCAGAGCAATGGTGAGTGTGGTCAGGAAGTGAAGAAACGGGTCCAAGCAGGTTGGAACGGGTGGAGGAAGGTGTCAGGTGTGTTATGTGACAGAAGAGTCTCTGCTAGGATGAAGGGCAAAGTTTATAAAACTGTGGTGAGGCCAGCCATGATGTATGGATTAGAGACAGTGGCACTGAAGAGAAAACAGGAAGCAGAGCTGGAGGTGGCGGAAATGAAGATGTTGAGGTTCGCTCTCGGAGTGACCAGGTTGGATAAAATTAGAAATGAGCTCATCAGAGGGACAGCCAAGGTTCGATGTTTTGGAGACAAAGTTAGAGAGAGCAGACTTCAATGGTTTGGACACGTCCAGAGGAGAGAGAGTGAGTATATTGGTAGAAGGATGATGAGGATGGAGCTGCCAGGCAAGAGAGCTAGAGGAAGACCAAAGAGAAGGTTGATGGATGTCGTGAGGGAAGACATGATGGCAGTTGGTGTTCGAGAGGAGGATGCAGGAGATAGGCTCTCATGGAAAAGGATGACACGCTGTGGCGACCCCTAACGGGACAAGCCGAAAGGAAAAGAAGAAGTATGGTTTCATGCCTAGAAAGAGTACCACAGATACATTATTTGCCTTGAGGATGTTGATGGAAAAGTACAGAGAAGGTCAGAAGGAGCTACATTGTGTCTTTGTAGATCCAGAGAAAGCCTATGGCAGAGTACCCAGAGAGGAACTGTGGTACTGCATGCGGACGTCTGGAGTGGCAGAGAAGTATGTTAGAATAATACAGGACATGTACGAGGGCAGCAGAACAGCTGTGAGGTGTGCTGTAGGTGTGACAGAGGAATTTAAGGTGGAGGTGGGACTGCATCAGGGATCAGCCCTGAGCCCTTTCCTGTTTGCAGTGGTGATGGATAGGCTGACAGATGAGGTTAGACTGGAATCCCCGTGGATCGTGATGTTTGCACATGACATTGTGATCTGCAGTGAAAGCAGGGAGCAGCTGGAGGAACAGTTAGAAAGATGGAGGCATGCACTGGAAAGCAGAGAAATGAAGATTAGCCAAAGTAAAACAGAATATATGTGCATGAATGAGAGGGGTGGTGGGGGACGAGTGAGGCTACAGGGAGAAGAAATAGCAAGGGTGGAGGACTTTAGATACTTGGGGTCAACCGTGCAGAGCTATGGTGGGTGTGGTCAGGAAGTGAAGAAACGAGTCCAATCAGGTTGTAACGGGTGGAGGAAGGTGTCAGGTGTGTTATGTGACAGAAGAGTCTCTGCTCGGATGAAGGGCAAAGTTTATAAAACAGTGGTGAGGCCAGCCATGATGTACGGATTAGAGACAGTGGGGCTGAAGGTGGCGGAAATGAAGATGTTGAGGTTCGCTCTTGGAGTGACCAGGTTGGGTAAAATTAGAAATGAGCTCATCAGAGGGACAGCCAAGGTTCGATGTTTTGGAGACAAAGTTAGAGAGAGCAGACTTTGATGGTTTTGACACATCCAGAGGAGAAATAGTGAGTATATTGGTAGAAGGATGATGAGGATGGAGCTGCCAGGCAAGAGAGCTAGAGGAAGACCAAAGAGAAGGTTGATGGATGTCGCGAGGGAAGACATGAGGGCAGTTGGTGCTCGAGAGGAGGATGCAGGAGATAGGCTTACATGGATGACGCGCTGTGGCGACCCCTCAAGGGACAAGCCGAAAGGAAAAGAGCTGTGCACCCCTGCACAGCTCATTCAGGTGGTTGTCTTCCCTTAGCGGGGTTCAGAGGCTCTGTCTTTCCTCCGTCCCCTGGCTCCGGGCTCATTGGGCATTCGGACCAGTCCTCATCGCAGTAGTACTGGCGAGATGGCTCTTGTTGCTGTGGAGCCTGCTGCGGATGCTGTTGCCGGGCCGCGCCCACCTCTCCCTCATGAAGCTTTGTAGCCTCCTCTTTGAGGTGTGGCCTCTGGAGGTCGTTGTTGAATCATTGGGTAAACAGTACATTGGCAATCCCAGTGTCCATACTGACCACAATTGAAGCACGCTTGGTCCGTTGGAGGTCGGCAAGGGCTTCCCCTGCCTCCGTTGGTGTCCTCTGTCACGACTCCCGCCTCGTCTCCTCGTTGACCCCTGCGCCATCCACATCTGTTTTTCTGCTTCCATTTTTATTTTATTTATTTATTTATTTATTTTTTAATGGCCACTTTACGGGCCTCGGCCAATTGTAGCTTCAAAAGTTGTTCCTGCATGTCCTTTACCTCATCTGATTATTTGTGTTTTCCGGAAGCTTCGGCACCGTTGGGGAAGAGGACGGGAACTAATCGCGGATGACTGCAAACACTATAGGAGCAAAAGGGGCAAATAATATTTCAGGTTGGACATTATTCAGACCCGACCGTGTCAAAATATCATCCGATTGGTGAACCGAAATGCAACAGGCGCATATCAATCTCACTATGTCACCACACGCCAGGCTCATGTTGTCCGTCAACTTTTTCAGCCCCTGGATCCAAATTACACCAACAACAGCCAGTTCGGGCAGGCGTTTCTGTAAAAACTCAAATTTTTTTGAAGACAATTTTTGTATATTTACCCACCTTTTTGAATGCGGGCTCATGCGGAATTGATAGGAGTTTTATTTCCCCTCTACAATTGGTCTGCCATTTGAGCAGCTCCCTTGACCGGCAATGCCGGTTATAGTGACGTCACTGGGGCCGTTTTCGGAAAGGTCCGTAAATTGTATTTAGCGGGGGAATTTGTCGCTCTTTTTTTTCTTTGCTGAACAGCTGCCATGGCAGGGCACACCAGACAAATCTCATAAATTTTTCTACTCAATTTTTCATTCTCTTCTATTTTCTTATTCAAATCTCTTTTCTCTCTCCACCCTGCAGCATCCAACTTTTCCTTCCTCTTTGTTTCCCTTTCAGAGTAACCTCTGTGTTACGTGAAACAACTTGCATTCCTTTTTCTTTTCCACTTTGCCCACACACTTCTTAATCCTGTTTGTTTCTTTTTCTGCCTTTCTCTTTCAATCCAGAAATCCGACACATATCACATTCATTACCTCGACACTCGACTGTCCAATTCACAACCCCGAGTTTTGGTGGCACACTCATCTTGTTCTAAATCGGTTTTTGGGGGTCCCAAAATCCCCGTCTACCGAAACGTTACAATTTGAAACCGCGTCCGATTTCAAGTCAGTCTACGACGGGACAAGTAGGTACCTTGTTACCCTACTTCCAGGATTTTCTCTGATCCTGGTCTGTCAGGTACCTTGTTACCCTGACGTCAGGTCCTCCGTTACCCTGACTTTTAATTATGCAATTTTAACTACACAACGTCTTATTAACTATTGACAACAAAACAACTGTACCACAAGTCTCCCAAATTCCGCAATTTCCAATGTGCAGAATTCGTGATATTATCAAACAGGCTTCTGCTCACCTTTTTTATTTCGGTGTACCGGGGAGATTTGCAGTTCAACTGAATTCCTGTCCGCTCCTCTGTCTTTTTATCTAATGTCCTTTCAGGATCACGTCGGGGTCACCATTTGAAGGAACCTGTGTTTTGAAATCTCCTAACTCCCGTGGTTCCAAGCGTGTTCGTTTTCGTGAAAGAACTTCGTTCACAACAATGTATCAAAACCAACCAATTTATTCCTGACAGAGGAGTCTATACATCTGGGTTCGTAACTATTCCTATCTTATCCTTAGCAGATAAAGTAGTCAAACCAAAACTATCTGACTCTACCCCAGACTTTATACAATGTTTCAAACAGGCCAGTATGGAATCGCTGTCGTCTGATTGGTCCGTAATCTGACGTCATCGTTGTTCTGCGGACCATCTGATCTGGCTCCAGACTTCTGCTCCAGGTGTCGCCTGCAGATGTCGGCTCACGTTCCTGCATTCAATGTTTATAGTGGCTCCCCGAAGTTCCTTTCTTCCTTGAGATGTGTCTCCAAATACCCCCCGATGGGGGCAAATACCCCTATACTCCAATACACATTCTCTTCCAAACTAGTTAGAATTACACATTAGAATATAAAGTATTCTATATTCCCTTCATCCTCTTGTCCCTGTGTTTGCTGTTACGGAATCTGTGGGGGCGGGACTTTTTTTTTCACTCCTTCCTGATCTCGGGGGTGGTGGGGAACCACTGGGGCGACCTCGTGGGGAGTAATGGTGACTCGCCCATGTTCTGTGGGTGCTGGGGCGGTGCCGGCTGGCACCCGCCTGCTTCCTCCTCTTCTTTCTATTCCTTGCGTCCGGATGCGGTCGCCTCTTCTTTAGAGTCTCCAATTAATGCATGTTTTTGGGATGTGGGAGGAAACCGGAGTGCCCGGAGAAAACCCACGCGGGCACGGGGAGAACATGCAAACTCCACACAGACGGGGCCGGGGATTGAACCCGGGTCCTCAGAACTGTGAGGCTGACGCTCTCTCTCTCTCTCTCTCTCTCGCTCTCTTTCTATATATATATATATATATATCTTCTTCTTCTTTTCCTTTCGGCTTGTCCCGTTAGGGGTCGCCACAGCGCGTCATCCTTTTCCATGAGAGCCTATCTTCTGCATCCTCCTCTCGAACACCAACTGCCATCATGTCTTCCCTCACGACATCCATCAACCTTCTCTTTGGTCTTCCTCTAGCTCTCTTGCCTGGCAGCTCCATCCTCATCATCCTTCTACCAATATACTCACTCTCTCTCCTCTGGACGTGTCCAAACCATTGAAGTCTGCTCTCTCTAACTTTGTCTCCAAAACATCGAACCTTGGCTGTCCCTCTGATGAGCTCATTTCTAATTTTATCCAACCTGGTCACTCCGAGAGCGAACCTCAACATCTTCATTTCCGCCACCTCCAGCTCTGCTTCCTGTTTTCTCTTCAGTGCCACTGTCTCTAATCCATACATCATGGCTGACCTCACCACTGTTTTATAAACTTTGCCCTTCATCCTAGCAGAGACTCTTCTGTCACATAACACACCTGACACCTTCCTCCACCCGTTCCAACCTGCTTGGACCCGTTTCTTCACTTCCTGACCACACTCACCATTGCTCTGGACGGTTGACCCCAAGTATTTAAAGTCCTCTACCCTTGCCATCTCTTCTCCCTGTAGCCTCATTCTTCCCCCACCACCCCTCTCATTCATGCACATATATTCTGTTTTACTTCGGCTAATCTTCATTCCTCTTCTTTCCAGTGCATGCCTCCATCTTTCTAACTGTTCCTCCAGCTGCTCCCTGCTTTCACTGCAGATCACAATGTCATCTGCAAATATCATGGTCCACGGGGATTCCAGTCTAACCTCATCTGTCAGCCTATCCATCACCACTGCAAAAAGGAAGGGGCTCAGGGCTGATCCCTGATGCAGTCCCACGTTCCACCTTAAATTCTTCTGTCACACCGACAGCACACCTCACCGCTGTTCTGCTGCCCTCGTACATGTCCTGTATTATTCGAACATATTTCTCTGCCACTCCAGACTTCCGCATGCAGTACCACAGTTCCTCTCTGGGTACTCTGTCATAGGCTTTCTCTAGATCTACAAAGACACAATGTAGCTCCTTCTGACCTTCTCTGTACTTTTCCATCAACATCCTCAAGGCAAATAATGCATCTGTGGTACTCTTTCTAGGCATGAAACCATACTGTTGCTCGCAAATACTCACTTCTGTCCTGAGTCTAGCCTCCACTACTCTTTCCCATAACTTCATTGTGTGGCTCATCAACTTTATTCCTCTATAGTTGCCACAGCTCTGCACATCACCTTTGTTCTTAAAAATGGGCACCAGTACACTTTTCCTCCATTCCTCAGGCATCTTCTCACGCACTAGAATTCTATTGAACAAGCTGGTCAAAACCTCCACAGCCACCTCTCCTAGATGCTTCCATACCTCCACAGGAATGTCATCAGGACCAACTGCCTTTCCATTTTTCATTCTCTTTAATGCCTTTCTAACTTCCCCCTTACTAATCATTGCCACTTCCTGGTCCACCACACTTGCCTCTTCTACTCTCCCTTCTCTATCATTTTCCTCATTCATCAACTCCTCGAAGTATTCTTTCCATCTACCTAGCACACTGCTGGCACCAGTCAACATATTTCCATCTCTATCCTTAATCACCCTAACCTGCTGCACATCCTTCCCATCTCTATCCCTCTGTCTGGCCAGCCTGTATAGATCCTTTTCTCCTTCTTTAGTGTCCAACCTGCCATACATGTCATCATATGCCTCTTGTTTTGCCTTTGCCACCTCTACCTTTGCCCTGTGTCGCATCTCAATGTATTCCTTTCACCTCTCCTCGGTCCTCTCAGTGTCCCACTTCTTCTTAGCTAACCGTTTTCCTTGTATGATTTCCTGTACTGTGAGGTTCCACCACCAAGTCTCCTTCTCTCCTTTCCTGCCAGAAGATACACCAAGTACTCTCCTGCCTGCTTCTCTGATCACCTTGGCTGCAGTGGTCCAGTCTTCTGGAAGCTCTTCCCGTCCACCGAGAGCCTGTATCACCTCTTCCCGAAAAGCTGCACAACACTCGTCCTGTCTCAGCTTCCACCACATGGTTCTCTTCTCTGCCTTTGTCTTCCTAATTTTCCTCCCCACCACCAGAGTCATCTTACACACCACCATCCTATGCTGTCTAGCCACACTCTCCCCTACCACTACCTTACAGTTGGTAACCTCCTTCAGATTACATCGTCTGCACAAGATGTAATCCACCTGTGTGCTTCTACCTCCGCTCTTGTAGGTCACCCTATGTTCGTGCCTCTTCTGGAAAAAAGTGTTCACTACAGCCATTTGCATCCTTGTTGCAAAGTCTACCACCATCTGTCCCTCCAAGTTCCTTTCCTGGATACCGTACTTACCCATCACTTCTTCATCACCCTTATTACCTTCACCAACATGTCCATTACAATCTGCACCAATTACGACTCTCTCTCTGTCTGGGATGCTCAGAACTACATCATCTAGCTCCTTCCAGAATTTCTCTTTCACCTCTAGGTCACATCCTACCTGTGGGGCATAGCCACTAATCACATTACACATAACACCCTCAATTTCAAATTTCAGCCTCATCACTCGATCTGATACTCTTTTCACCTCCAAGACATTCTTAGCCAACTCTTCTTTTAAAATAACCCCGACTCCATTTCTCTTCACATCTACACCATGGTAAAATAATTTAAACCCTGCCCCTAAACTTCTAGCCTTACTGCCTTTCCACCTGGTCTCCTGGACACACAATATATCAACCTTTCTCCTAATCATCATGTCAACCAACTCCCGAGATTTTCCTGTCATAGTCCCAACATTCAAAGTCCCCACATTCAGTTCTAGGCTCTGTGTTTTCTTCTTCTCTTTCTGCCGAAGAACCCGCTTTCCACCTCTTCTTCTTCTTCTTCTTTGACTTCGACTTCGACCCACAGTAGCTGAATTTCCAACAGCGCCCTGCAGGTTGACGGCGCCGGTGGCGGACGTTGTTAACCCGGGCCACGACCGATCCGGTATGGAATTCTTTGGATGAACGCTCATATTTGTTTGGCAAGGTTTTAAGCCGGATGCCCTTCCTGACGCAACCCTCTGCATTTATCCGGGCTTGGGACCGGCCTACAGTTTGCACTGACTTGTGGCCCCCATAGGAAAGCGATTTCTAATATATATATATATATACATATATATATATATATATAGATATATATATATATATATATATATATATATATATATATATATATATATATATATATATATATATATATATACATATACATATAAATAATATATAATTCTGTCTTTAGCTCAGTAAGAGTACAAAGTCACACACGGAGTTCCGAGCCTTTTTTCCCTGCCACCGAAGCTCTCGTCCACGAGTAGACGGAGAAAAAAAGAGCGCCTGATTTCCGCCCCTTACAATATATTAGTGGTGGTTAAGATGCTTCTAGATGTTGCTGGAGTGTCCACGACCCGTCTGGTTCTTGGTGATAAGCGCCACCGGAGAGTGGGTGACAGGGGTACTCTTGCTGGTGTCGTCAAGAGTACTAGAAGACTTGTTTTCACTTTGTCAGCTGTCATCTGGGGCCAAATCTTGCAACATCTGAGGAATCATGCGACTTCCGCCCTTCTGTGACAAACAAGATAGAAAAATATACTTGCCAATATATTGCTAAAGCGGTTCATGTTTATGACCAAAATCATTTGAAATTAAATCTACTTATTGCAAACAATGTTACCTGCTATGATTATTTGATTAACTGAAATATTGTATGATTGTTTCATTTGCTGAAATATTTGCTTAATCATTACAAAGGCCAACGCTTGAAGAAACTGCAACTCATTCCTTGGTGCTTTGTATGAAATAGGATCTTCATGCTGGAAGTGAACATATATGTTCATACAAGAAAATCTGGGCAAGCCGTTTTGCTCACCAGAGGTTAGCCCTGTGACCACATTCTGTTTTTCCTCAGAAGAACATTCTTGTCATGAACGGAACAGGGGATAGGACCCAAAAATGCACGACTCCAAAACACATGGACAGTTTCCAAAAAGAGAGGTTTAATAGACGGGGATAGGTCGGTACACAGGCAGGCAATCCAAGAAAGGCAACAGTATCCAAAAACATGAGGCAAAGAGGCAAGGTCGAAAATCGGAACAGGGTCAAGTCTTACTGTGAGTCTGTGATGTGGTAACAAGGAATGCTGGAACGCGACGACAAGGTACAACGAACTGGCAACGAGAGGGAATGAGACACGAGGTTAAATACAAGGGGTAATTAGGGTGAACGAGGCACAGGTGGTGAAGATGCTCACAGGAGCAGGTGTGTGTGAAACAGGGGGGAGGACAAAACCCGGAACACACACACATGACAGTACCCCCCCCTTAATGGCCGGCCTCAGACGGCCCTGGAGCCCCTGGATGCGCAACGTGGAAGTCCCGAATGAGCGAATCATCCATGATAAACGCAGACGGTACCCATGAACGTTCCTCAGGCCCATAGCCCTCCCAGTCCACCAGATATTGAAACCCCCTCCCCCTCCCACGAGACGACAACAGCCGCTTCACAAAGAAAACAGGGCCCCCATCCACAAACCGGGGGGGAGGAGAGGGCCTGGAAGGCGGGACCAGAGGGGACTCCCGGGCTGGCTTGAGTAGGCTGACGTGAAAAGCAGGGTGGACCCGCATCGACCTTGGGAGCCTCAGCTTCACGGTGACAGGGTTGATGATCTTTGTGATGGGGAAGGGCCCAACAAACCTGGGAGCGAGCTTCTTGGACTCCACCCGGAGTGGAATATGTTTGGTCGAGAGCCAAACTCGCTGACCCACTTTGTAGTTCGGGGCCGGTCTCCTCCGACGGTCAGCAGCGGATTTGTAGGACCGTCCCTGGCGCAGCAGCATCTGGCGGGGTCGCTCCCAGGTCCTCCTGCAGCGTCTCACCAAGGTTAATGCCGCTGGAACTGTGGACTCTGGGGCTATGGCAGGAAACAGAGATGGTTGGTAACTATGCACAACGTGAAAAGGCGATAGACCAGTGGATGCACAGGGGAGGGAATTGTAGGAGAATTTGACACAAACCAGTTTCTGAGACCAGGATCGCGGCTCCTGTGAAGCGAGACATCGGAGCCCAGTCTCCAGGTCCTGGTTCAGCCTCTCGGTTTGGCCGTTGGTTTCAGGATGAAACCCAGATGACAGAATGACGGTAGCACCTATGAGATTCCAAAACTCCTTCCAAAATTGCGAAATGAATTGGGGACCCCTATCAGACACCACATTCTTGGGGAAACCATGGAACTTGAAAACGTGATTAATCATTAGCTCGGCAGTGTCTTTAGCTGAGGGGAGTTTTGGAAGTGCAATGAAGTGTGCCATCTTAGAGAACCTGTCAACAACTGTAAGAATGGTGGTATTGCCTTTAGAGGCCGGTAATCCTGTCACACAGTCTACGGAAATGTCTGACCAATGACGTTGTGGTATTGGCAGGGGTCGCAACTCCCCAGGAGGACGTTGATGAGAGGGCTTGTTAGCAGCACATACCTGGCAAGCATTGACGTAATCGATAACATCCCTCCTAACATTAGGCCACCAAAAGCGCTGTTCGACCACTGATTGCATCTTGGCAATGCCTGGGTGACATACAGTTCGGTTCGTGTGAGCCCAGTGGATGACTTTTCCCCTTAAGGTCGGAACCACATAAAGCCTGTTTTCAGGGCAATCTTCAGGGCTAGGAGTGTCTTTCAGAGCCCCTTTAACCGCAGTTTCAATGTCCCAAACAAAAGCGGAAATGAAACATGACTTAGGCAAAATAGTCTTAGGGTCGGACAAAGAATTCTCTTCGGAGAAAATACGTGACAAAGCAACTGGCTTACCATTTTTAGAACCAGGTCGGTAGGATAACGTGAAATTAAATCTAATGAAGAACAGAGCCCATCTAGCCTGCCTCGCATTTAATCTTTTAGCAGTCTTAATATACTCAAGGTTCTTGTGATCTGTCCATACTAAAAACGGAGTCTGTGCCCCCTCTAGCCAGTGCCTCCACTCCATCAAAGCCACCTTGACTGCCAACAGTTCACGGTCACCAATGTCATAATTTTTCTCAGCTGGGGTCAGTTTTTTGGAGAGAAACGCACAAGGATGTAACTTCTCATCCTTGAGAGATTTCTGGGAGAGCACTGCTCCTATTCCGGCATCAGACACATCGACTTCTACCACAAACTGCTGTTTGAGATCTGGCAAAGTAAGGATGGGAGCGGAGGTAAAGCTCGACATAAGTTTTTGAAAAGCTGCCTGACAAAGCGGGTTCCATACAAAAGGTTTGTGTGGCGAGGTAAGATCATGCAAAGGAGAGGCTATAGAACTGAAATTTCTGATGAATTTTCTGTAGAAGTTTGCGAACCCTAAGAACCTTTGTACATCTTTGCGTGACGTGAGAGTAGGCCAATTAATAACTGCATCGACTTTGCAAGGGTCCATTTTGACTTCACCTTGAGCCAGGACGAAACCCAGAAAAGAAACGGACGCCTTGTGGAACTCACATTTCTCAGCCTTGACATATAGTTGATTCTGCAGTAACTGCTGCAAAACAGAGCGGACATGAATAATGTGAGTCTCCTCATCTGGGGAGAATATCAAAATGTCATCTAAATAAACAATAACATAAACATTCAACATGTCACGCAGGACATCATTGACAAGGTTCTGGAAAACAGCTGGAGCGTTAGTAAGCCCAAAAGGCATTACCAAATATTCATAATGTCCCGTTGGTGTGTTGAATGCTGTTTTCCATTCATCCCCCTCCCTTATCCTGACTAGATGATATGCATTTCTTAAGTCCAGTTTGGTGAAAATCTTGGTTCCCTCCAGGAACTCAAAGGCGGTGGAGATGAGAGGAAGAGGGTACCTGTTTTTTACCGTGATCTCGTTGAGACCCCGGTAATCGATACAGGGTCGCAGGGTCTTGTCTTTCTTGTCCACAAAGAAAAATCCTGCTCCCGCAGGGGATGAAGATGGGCGAATGATCCCGGCTGCCAGTGATTCCTCCACGTACTCCTTCATGGCCTTGTGTTCCGGCCCTGAAAGAGAGAACAACCTCCCTCATGGGGGTGTGGTTCCAGGCAGCAAGTCAACAGCACAGTCATAAGGTCTGTGGGGTGGAAGGGATTTGGCCTTGGACTTGGAAAAAACGTCTTTAATATCCTGGTAACAGGTGGGCACTTGAGATAAATCAGGATCCCCAGATGGGGTCTGTGGATTGTCCTTAGAAACATGACCCTGAACATCACATGGCGGTTTGAAACAGTTCCGGGCGCAATTGCTGCCCCATGACATAACCTGCCCAGAGGACCAGTCAATGTGGGGGTTATGTAATTTCAACCATGGGTTCCCTAAGATAAGGCGTCAAAAACATGAAAACTAATGCGTTCCGAGTGAGAATCAGGAAATGTCAATGTGAGTGTTTTAGTGCGGTGAGTGATCTTGCCCATAAAACTGCCGTCCGCAGCATAGGTGTTGCGGTGGCGTTTTATTTCAAAGGTTCTAAGGTGCATACGTCTAACGAGGATGGAGTTGAGTAAGTTTGCGTCAGAACCAGAATCAATTAATACAGGTGTATGAATTTCTTGATCAGGAGAGCATAGTGTCACTTTAGGAAGAACCTGTGTAGGGTCTTCCTTAATGAAATTCAGACTCACCTCTCCCGTGCCCTTGCTACCGGCACCGGCAACTTTGACGTGACAGTTGCTCACGGAATGACCCAACGGACCACAGTAGAAGCACCACCCTTCCCTCGGTCGGCGTTGACGTTCATCAGGGGAGAGACGGAACCTGCCCAGTTGCATGGGTTCATCCGTGGGGACGCTAGCCAGTGGGTTGAGACCGGAACCAGGGAATCTGCCTTGGTTTGGCTGGTCACCGAGGCTCGTCCTCCAAGTGCGCGGTGACGCAGCCCTCCGCCGATCTCCATCTAGCTCGCGATCCAAAAGCCTCTTGTCGATCTTTACGGCGAGAGCGATGAGAGTGTCCAAGTCGGTCGGCAGGTCTAGCGGGACTAAATGATCCTTGACGGCGAGGGATAGTCCTTAAAAAAAGGCATCGAGTAGCACCCGATTATTCCAATGACTCTCAGCTGCTAGAATGCGAAACTCAATCGCGTAATCTGACACCCTGTGCTTGCCTTGTTGTAAGGTGACAAGGGAGTGAGCTGCCTCACGATCTGGAGTGGAAAATTGAAAAATTTGCTCCATAGTCTTTACGAAAAAAGCCCATGAATGACACGCGGCGGAATTGCGGCTCCATTCAGCAGTAGCCCACGCCTCCACACGACCAGTCAGGTGGGAAATGACGAAAGCGATTTTTGCCCGCTCGGTGGGGAAAGCAGCTGCCTGCAGCTCAAAGTGGAGTTCGCACTGCGTGATGAACGGCTTAATGTTCCCAGAATTTCCAGAGAACCTCTCCGGTCGAGAGAGCTGTGGGCAGCAGCGGAGCTGGCAGGTGGCTGCATGGTGACTACTACACATGGAAATGCCGTATTGGGTGTGGTGCCAACTGGTTCCTTCTCTTGAATAATTTTCATAAGAAGTTCAAACTGCGAGGCCACCTGTTTCATCATATTGTCCTGATGCCTTGACAGTCCCTCTAGATGAAGGTGGAGGGCAGCAATCTGCTCATCCTGCTTCCAGAGGCGTTGACCCTGCGCTTGAAGGGCTTTGCGCACCGGGTCTGAGTCCATGTTATGGCCAGTTCGTTCTGTCATGAACGGAACAGAGGATAGGACCCAAAAATGCATGACTCCAAAACAAATGGACAGTTTCCAAAAAGAGAGGTTTTATAGACGGGCATAGGTCGGTACACAGGCAGGCAATCCAAGAAAGGCAACAGTATCCAAAAACATGAGCCAAAGAGGCAAGGTCGATAATCGGAACAGGGTCAAATCTTACTGTGAGTCTGTGACGTGGAAACAAGAAATGCTGGAACGTGACGACAAGGTACAACGAACTGGCAACGAGAGGGAATGAGACACGAAGTTAAATACAAGGGGTAATTAGGGTGAACGAGGCAGAGGTGGTGAAGATGCTCACAGGAGCAGATGTGTGTGAAACAGGGGGGAGGACAAAACCCGGAACAGACACACATGACAATTCTTGCCATGGATTTCCAGTAGTTGTCATTGGCAGTAGTCCAACCGTTGCAGTGCGATGGCTGCCTTTTGCCACTATGGCAGTGCAGTTTACACGGCTAATTTGCAATGCGTTTTTTTTCATCTTGCCTTTGTGTCAATGAAAAAAAATGCGTTGTTTTAAGCACATCTAATTTTGTGGGCAAACCCTTGGGTGTACAGTACCTGGATATAATTTCTGCAGTTGACATGACCAGCAGCCATACAGATGCTGAAGAACTGACGCCATTGCAATGTGTTTTAATAAGCGTTTATGGTAAAAATGGAAGCTGCATCTAATATCTATGGAGAGCATTGCAATTCTATGTTTAACATTCTGTGACATTATCTGAAACAACTAACCAAGGTAACTGGCATAAACTTGAATATGGTGAAGATTCTGACTTGGCCAGGGATAGCGTATTAAAAGGCAAAAGTAACATAATGAGCTACTTCCTAGACTGTTCCATTTGTCCTGATAATTTTACAGTATATTCTACCTGGCAAAAGGAAATGTAGTTGAGATAGCATTCTAGTGGTTGTCTGCCTAACTTTCTAGTGTCCTCGCGACACATACTTTTTGCTTTCATAGTATCTTTGAACGTTATAGTCTTTCATTTGTCATTTGTCCCTGCAGTTCCATTATTGGAGCATTCTTGGATTTCACGGAAGCTCATCCTTGATCCTACTCTTTTGGACGACTTCTACGCGGCTCACCCGGGGACGCCTGGCAGGACGCCAGGAGGCGTCCGTTGAGAGGGGTTTACTGTCATATACTGCCCTGCAGTTCCATTATTGGAGCCGGGAGGGCGCTTTGTGTCCTCTCTCTCCCCCCTCCCCTCTGCTTTCAGCACCTGTCTTCAATCAGCCTCATCACTACCGGTGTATATAAGCCTGCCTGGTCCCGGAAATCCTCGCCAGAGTATTGCAGCCTCTCTGCAGCCCACCTTATGTCAAGTAAGCTATATAATTGAGCTGTCACTGCCACTCACACTGCCTGCTCTCAGCTATATCACCCTCTGATAAATCACTACTCTCTTCCACGCCCGTTGACCTCTCCCGAGTCCCTGAAGAATATCATGATCTCTCTCAGCAAAGACCTGGCCATTTCTCGACCGCCGCCCCCCCCCCCACCCCCCCACCGCCCGTATAACTGCGTAATTAATCTGCTGCTGGGGGGCCCTCTTCCTTCCAGCCATCTCTACAACCTTTCCCGACCTGAGAAAAACACAAAGGGGGACTATCTCCATGACTTTATGGCTTCCGGACTCATACAACATTCCTCTTCTCCAGTAGGGGCTGGCTTCTTTTTTGTTGAAAAGAAAGACAGCACTCTTCACCCATGTATCGACGGTGGTCTCAATGACATCACCGTCAAAAATAAATCTCCGCTTCCCCTCATCGACCCCTCGTTTGAACCCCTCTGCGACGCCCGGATATTTCATTAACGACATCCTCCGTTATATGCTGAACCGGTTTGCTTTTGTCTATTTGGATGACATTCTCATTTTCTCCTGCTCTCTTGAAGAACATCACCGTCATGTATGCCAAGTCCTCCAACGCCTCCTTGAAAACTGCCTGTATGCTAAACCCGAAAAATGTGAATTCCACCTCTCCTCCGTACACTTCCTGGGCTACATTATCTCTAAAGGACAACTACAACCCGGCCCTGCCACGATCCAAGCCGTCGTTAACTGGCCCACTCCCACCACCCGCAAAGAACTACAACGTTTCCTTGGATTCCCCAATTTCTACCGTCGATGCATCCGTAATTACAGCAAGGTCGCAATTCCCCTCACTAGCCTCACATCCACCAGCTCCCCCTTTCAGTGGACCCCGGCAGCATCCCAAGCATTTAGTCAACTCAAGACCCTGTTCACCAGTGCGCCCATTCTTCGCCACCCCAACCCCTCCCTCCAGTTCGTGGTCGAGGTTGACGCCTCGGACACGGGGGCAGGGGCTGTCCCAGAAACCTCACCCCTGTGCCTTTTTTGTCTGTCTCCTGCCGAGAGGAACTACAATTATGGGCCTTGGAAGAGTGGAGGGACTGGCTGGAGGGGACTGAACTACCATTCATCATTCGGACAGACCACAAGAATCTCTCTTACCTCCGTTCCGCCAAACACCTTAACCCTTGACAAGCTCGCTGGGCTCTCTTCTTGAGCAGGTTTAATTTCAGTCTCTCCTTCCATCCTGCCTCCAAAAAGAGCAAAACAGATGCCCTGTCTCCACTTTACCCTCCCCCCTCCAGCCCTGACAAACCGGAACCCATCCTTCCTTCCTCGTGCTTCGTTGGAGCAGCCACGTGGCAGATCGAACAGGTGGTTCAGGAGGCCCAGAAGATCCCAAGACCGGTCCTCCAATGGTACCATGGGCCACCTTATGTCAAGTAAGCTATACTGTTCCTCGCTTCCCTTTTTAACTCTTGTGTCTCCTCATTCCCAGTGCTCCCCTGTGTTCCTGACCCACGTCATTCCTGCCACCAAGCCAGCCACCTGTTCTGTCCACTGCCTGCCACCTGTCCATGCTGCCGCCTGCCAACACATCCAGGACCACCTCCATAACCTTTCCTCAATAAACTGTTCATCATTTTACATCTGCCTCCGCCTGCTCTTGGGTCCAGCTACTCCCTATACATCATTACTGCAATACCATCCTTGCATGTTAAACAGTCACCCCTGCTCTTGACTTCCTTTTCCCAGAACATCTTAACATTACTCATTTGTAGTTTTACATTTCACACCAGTAACATAACATCACGCTAATTCTTACTCTTCTTCTCTTCTCCTGCCTTGTAAGGGCAGCACCACCCAGTGTCAAGAGTAAGAAGTACAAACGCTTCCTGCGTGGCGTTTGCATGTTTACTTCGTATTGCATGGGTTTTCTAAGGGTACTCATCCCACATTCCAAAAACATGCATGATAAGTTCACTGAAGACTGATTTGTACATAGGTGTGAATGTGAGTGTGAATAGTTGTTTATGTGTCTGGTATAGAAAATGGATGGATTTGTCTCAACCACCCCCCCCCAAAAAAAACTGTTTAATTAACTTAGTGAACCTTACATCAATAACAGTGTTCACTAAAGCGTACAGTCAACCACCTCAGAAAAAACTACAATATGCCCAATACTATACATACTGTATGTCAATAGGCAAGTCCTTGTCAGTTTAAGAATGTGGAGAGACATTTACCTTGTAAAATGATATACAGTATATAGTTTTTGTGCTTCATTGCACATAATTCCTCACTTTATTTCCATCCCTCCCAGCTAGTTGTTGGAGAAATGCCAATCTGCATCCAGTCTGCTGTCGACATGCCCTTGAGCAAGGCCCCAATTCATAGATGTTGGTCTAACTGTCGTGTGTGTGTGTGTGTGTGTGTTCCGGGTTTTGTCTTCCCCCCTGTTTCACACACACCTGCTCCTGTGAGCATCTTCACCACCTGTGCCTCGTTCACCCTAATTACCCCTTGTATATAACCTCGTGTCTCATTTCCTCTCGTTGCCAGTTCGTTGTACCTTGTCGTCGCTTTCCAGCATTCCTTGTTTCCACGTCATAGATTCACAGTAAGACTTGACCCTGCTCCGATTATCGACCTTGCCTCTTTGCCTCATGTTTTTGGATACTGTTGCCTTTCTTGGATTGCCTCCCTGTGTACCGACCTATGCCCGTCTATTAAACCTCTCTTTTTGGAAACTGTCCATTTGTTTTGGAGTCGTGCATTTTTGGGTCCTATCCTCTGTTCCGTTCATGACAGAACGAACTGGCCAGAACATGGACCCACCAGACTCAGACCCGGTGCGCAAAGCCCTTCAAGCGCAGGGTCAACACCTCGCGAAGCAGGATGAGCAGATTGCCGCCCTCCACCTTCATCTAGAGGGCCTGTCAAGGAATCAGGACAATATGATGAGACAGGTAGCCTCGCAGTTTGAACTTCTTTTGATTTTTTTTCAAGAGAAGGAACCAGTTGGCACCACACCCAGTACTGCCACGGTATTTCCATGTGAAGTAGTCAACATGCAGCCACCTGCCACCTCCGCTGCTGTCTGCCCACAGCTCTCTCGACCGGAGAGGTTCTCTGGAGAATCTGGGAACATTAAGCCGTTCATCACGCAGTGCGAACTCCATTTTGAACTGCAGGCAGCCGCCTTCCCCACCGAGCAGGCAAAGATCGCATTCGTCATTTCCCACCTGACTGGTCGTGCAGAGGCGTGGGCTACTGCTGAATGGAGCCGCAATTCCGCCGCGTGTCATTCATGGGCTTTTTTCGTCAAGACTATGGAGCAAATTTTTCAATTTTCCACTCCTGATCGTGAGGCAGCTCGCTCCCTTGTCACCTTACAACAAGGCAAGCGCAGGGTGTCAGATTACGCGATTGAGTTTCGCATTCTAGCAGCTGAGAGTCATTGGAATAATCGGGCGCTACTCTATGCCTTTTTTCAAGGACTATCCCCCGCCGTCAAGGATCATTTAGTCCCGCTAGACCTGCCGACCGACTTGGACACTCTCATTGCTCTCGCCGTAAAGATCGACAAGAGGCTTTTGGATCGCGAGCTAGATGGAGATCGGCGGAGGACTGCGTCAACGCGCACTTGGAGGACGAGCCTCGGTGAGCAGCCAAACCAAGGCAGATCCCCTGGTTCCGGTCTCAACCCACTGGCTAGTGTCCCCACGCATGAACCCATGCAACTGGGCAGGTTCCGTCTCTCCCCTGAGGAACGTCAACGCCGGCTGAGGGAAGGGCGGTGCTTCTACTGCGGTGAGTTGGGTCATTCCGTGAGCAACTGTCACGTCAAAGTTGCCGGTGCCGGTAGCCAGGGCACAGGAGAGGTGAGTCTGAATTTTATTAAGGAAGACCCTACACGGGTTCTTCCTAAAGTGACACTATGCTCTTCTGATCAAGAAATTCATACACCTGTATTAATTGACTCTGGTTCTGACGCAAACTTACTCAACTCCATCCTTGTTAGACGCATGCACCTTAGAACCTTTGGAATAAAACGCCACCGCAACACCTATGCTGCAGACGGCAGTTTTATGGGCAAGATCACTCACCGCACCCAAACACTCACATTGACATTCCCTGATTCTCACTCGGAACGCATTAGTTTTCATGTTTTTGACGCCATGAATCATGACCTTATCTTAGGGAACCCATGGTTGAAATTACATAACCCCCACATTGACTGGTCCTCTGGGCAGGTTATGTCATGGGGCAGCGATTGCGCCCGGAACTGTTTCAAGCCGCCATGTGATGTTCAGGGTCATGTTTCTAAGGACAATCCACAGACCCCATCTGGGGATCCTGATTTATCTCAAGTGCCCACCTGTTATCAGGATATTAAAGATGTTTTTTCCAAGTCCAAGGCCAAATCCCTTCCACCCCACAGACCTTATGACTGTGCTATTGACTTGCTGCCTGGAACCACACCCCCACGAGGGAGGTTGTTCTCTCTTTCAGGGCCGGAACACAAGGCCATGAAGGAATACGTAGAAGAATCACTGGCAGTCGGGATCATTCGCCCATCTTCATCTCCTGCGGGAGCAGGATTTTTCTTCGTGGACAAGAAAGACAAGACCCTGCGACCCTGTATCGATTACCGGGGTCTCAATGAGATCACGGTAAAAAACAGGTACCCTCTTCCTCTCATCTCCACCGCCTTTGAGTTCCTGGAGGGAACCAAGATTTTCACAAAACTGGACTTAAGAAATGCATATCATCTAATCAGGATAAGGGAGGGGGATGAATGGAAAACAGCATTCAACACACCAACGGGACATTATGAATATTTGGTAATGCCTTTTGGGCTTACTAACGCTCCAGCTGTTTTCCAGAACCTTGTCAATGATGTCCTGCGTGACATGTTGAATGTTTATGTTTTTGTTTATTTAGATGACATTTTGATATTCTCCCCAGATGAGGAGACTCACATTATTCATGTCCGCTCTGTTTTGCAGCAGTTACTGCAGAATCAACTCTATGTCAAGGCTGAGAAATGTGAGTTCCACCAGGCGTCCGTTTCTTTTCTGGGTTTCGTCCTGGCTCAAGGTGAAGTCAAGATGGACCCTTGCAAAGTCGATGCCGTTATTAATTGGCCTACTCCCACGTCACGCAAAGATGTACAAAGTTTCTTAGGGTTCGCAAACTTCTACAGGAAATTCATCAGGAATTTCAGTTCTATAGCCTCTCCTTTGCATGATCTTACCTCGCCACACAAACCTTTTGTATGGAACCCGCTTTGTCATGCAGCTTTTCAAAAACTTAAGTCGAGCTTTACCTCCGCTCCCATCCTTACTTTGCCAGATCTCAAACAGCAGTTTGTGGTAGAAGTCGATGCGTCTGATGCCGGAATAGGAGCAGTGCTCTCCCAGAAATCTCTCAAGGATGAGAAGTTACATCCTTGTGCGTTTCTCTCCAAAAAATTTACCCCAGCTGAAAAAAATTATGACATTGGTGACCATGAACTGTTGGCAGTCAAGGTGGCTTTGATGGAGTGGAGGCACTGGCTAGAGGGGGCACAGACTCCGTTTTTAGTATGGACAGATCACAAGAACCTTGAATATATTAAAACTGCCAAAAGATTAAATGCGAGGCAGGCTAGATGGGCTCTGTTCTTCTCTAGATTTAATTTTACGTCATCACACCGACCGGGTTCTAAAAATGGTAAGCCAGATGCTTTGTCACGCATTTTCTCCGAGGAGAGTTCTTTGTCCGACCCTAAGACTATTTTGCCTAAGTCATGCTTCATTTCCGCTTTTGTTTGGGACATTGAGACTGCGGTTGAAGGGGCTCTGAAAGACACTCCTAGCCCTGAAGATTGCCCAGAGAACAGGCTTTATGTGGTTCCGACCTTAAGGGGAAAAGTCATCCACTGGGCTCACACGAACCGAACTGTATGTCACCCAGGCATTGCCAAGACGCTATCAGTGGTCGAACAGCGCTTTTGGTGGCCTAATGTTAGGAGGGATGTTAGCGATTACGTCAATGCTTGCCAGGTATGTGCTGCTAACAAGGCCTCTCATCAACGTCCTTCTGGGGAGTTGCGACCCCTGCCAATACCACAACGTCCTTGGTCAGACATTTCCGTAGACTTTGTTACAGGATTACCGGCCTCTAAAGGCAATACCACCATTCTTACAGTTGTTGACAGGTTCTCTAAGATGGCGCACTTCATTGCACTTCCAAAACTCCCCTCAGCTAAAGACACTGCCGAGCTAATGATTAATCAGGTTTTTAAGTTCCATGGTTTCCCCAAGAATGTGGTGTCTGATAGGGGCCCCCAATTCATTTCGCAATTTTGGAAGGAGTTTTGTAATCTCATAGGTGCTACCGTCAGTCTGTCATCCGGGTTTCATCCTGAAACCAACGGCCAAACCGAGAGGCTGAACCAGGACCTGGAGACGGGGCTCCGATGTCTCGCTTCACAGGAGCCGCGATCCTGGTCTCAGAAACTGGTTTGGGTCGAATTCTCCCACAATTCCCTCCCCTCTGCATCCACTGGTCTTTCGCCTTTTCACGTTGTGCATGGTTACCAACCATCTCTGTTTCCTGCCATAGCCCCAGAATCCACAGTTCCAGCGGCATTAACCTTGGTGAGACGCTGCAGGAGGACCTGGGAGCGAGCCCGCCAGATGCTGCTGCGCCAGGGATGGTCCTACAAAGCCGCTGCTGACCTTCGGAGGACACCGGCCCCGAACTACAAAGTGGGTCAGCGAGTTTGGCTTTCGACCAAACATATTCCACTCCGGGTGGAGTCCAAGAAGCTCGCTCCCAGGTTCGTTGGGCCCTTCCCCATCACAGAAATCATCAACCCTGTCACCGTGAAGCTGAGGCTCCCAAGGTCTATGCGGGTCCACCCTACTTTTCACGTCAGCCTACTCAAGCCAGCCCGGGAGTCCCCTATGGTCCCGCCTTCCAGGCCCCCTCCTCCCCCCCGGTTTGTGGATGGGGGACCTGTCTTCTCTGTGAAGCGGCTGTTGTCATCTCGTCTGAGGGGCAGGGGGTTTCAATATCTGGTGGACTGTGAGGGCTATGGGCCTGAGGAGCGTTCCTGGGTACCGTCTGCGTTTATCGTGGATGATTCGCTCATTCGGGACTTCCACGTTGCGCATCCAGGGGCCCCAGGGCCGTCTGGGGCCGGCCGTTAAGGGGGGGGGGGGGGGGGGGGGGGTACTGTCATGTGTGTGTGTGTGTGTGTTCCGGGTTTTGTCTTCCCCCCTGTTTCACACACACCTGCTCCTGTGAGCATCTTCACCACCTGTGCCTCGTTCACCCTAATTACCCCTTGTATATAACCTCGTGTCTCATTTCCTCTCGTTGCCAGTTCGTTGTACCTTGTCGTCGCGTTCCAGCATTCCTTCTTTCCACGTCATAGATTCACAGTAAGACTTGACCCTGTTCCGATTGTCGACCTTGCCTCTTTGCCTCATGTTTTTGGATACTGTTGCCTCTCTTGGATTGCCTGCCTGTGTACCGACCTATGCCCGTCTATTAAACCTCTGTTTTTGGAAACTGTCCATTTGTTTTGGAGTCGTGCATTTTTGGGTCCTATCCTCTGTTCCGTTCATGACACTAACAGTGTGTGAACAGGAACAAATAAGTGGTACACATTCTCACAAAACCTAGCTGGACAATGGAACGTCTACTCTGTTGTGGCAATTAATTTTGTACATAGCCAAAAACACTGTGACAAGGGAAAGTTAGTAAAGGGAGTCAAGCAACCTCAAAATTGAAAAAGTGCAGATCTCCTTCTTTCCTAATATTAAGCACGTCCTTATTTCTTTTATGTTTCTTATTCCTCCTCCTTCTATTCCCCCTCCTCCATCCTCAATTTCTTCCTCTGTTCTCATCCAGGTCTTTGTTAAGGGAGTGGAAAAGTACTGGAGTGTCTCACTGGCTCCAGAGAAGCAAAGGCTCACCCATCTGAGTGAAACATGGCCTGACTGACCCGAGGCAACTTGCTGGATCAATCCACCTTACACAGAACCTCACTTTCATCTTTTGATGCAAACATAGCATGGTTGCAAGATGAGAGGAAATGATCACACATTAAGACACAAAGATGTGGTAAGAACGGGCTTAGAGCCCGTGGTGAGACAAGAAAATCGTCCATCAGTAAAACATGTAAAGTCTAAAGACAAGCCTTAGCTAAGATCAAACCCATATCAACCAAACCTTCTTGCTTTGAGGTTGTTAACTAAATAGACAATAGTGCTGCCCGTGTGACTTGAGTAATTTTGATCATTTGTTTGCAAATTCCAGGTTAGATTTTTATAGATCAGTCTGCATTTTGGATAGGTATTATTCCAAATACTGTAATTACTGTATGTCTAGATATAGTGAAAACCTTCAAGGTTAAACAATCCGTTAATAAGAACCATGCCTGTGCTGGCCTTTAATGGAAACCAGCTCTATGGCGGGCTCCGGTCACGGCAGGAGGTCACTCTATTATGGTACACCATTCAAGGATGTTACATGACCTGCAAGACACAGATTTCATACATTTGAACGTTCTTAAATAACACAATTGTAATATAAAATTGGTTGATGTGGAATCTTCCACAACAATGCCTCCGGGGAAGTGGTCCACCTCAGATCTTGTCCCGGTCGGTCGGTGCAGAATCCATAGAGCAGGGGTGTCAAACTCATTTTTGTCACGGGCCACATCGCAGTTATGGTTGCGGGCCGTTCTGGCTGCAAACCCATATGATTGCCTCATATTATTACAAAAACACAAATGAATGGATAATTACTTTTGAAATCAGAAGCCAGTAAAAACTGTTTGTTCAACTACAGTATGAACCAATTTTATTTTAAAAGGGGGGTTGGTAACAAAAAAATGGTTGCAATATCTCAACATTATTAAAAGTGAAGCCGATTTGCAATTTTGGTATTTTAGCAACACAAAGTCGATGCACACTCTCGCGGGCCACATAAAATGACATGGTGGGCCGTATCTGGCCCCCAGGCCACCAGTTTGACACCTGTGCCATAGAGCAACAGCCTCAGGTTCGATCGTCCCCACCTAACCCCCTCTCCAAGCAGGAGAGGATGAGAAAGAGGGGGAAGAAGCGATAGTAAAATAGGCCAAAATCTAGATGCCAGGGGGTCAGGTGGGGCAAGAGGCAATATACTGTAATTTATACAAGGTGAAGTTTAACTAAATGCAAGTGAGTGTAAAAATAAGTCTGAAGTCAAGATTTCCCCCAAAAACTTCTCGGGTAGTCACTCTAGGTTGATTGAGGACTCTAAATTGCCCTTAGGTGTGAATGTGTGCGTGAATGGTAGTTTGTTTATATGTGCCCTGCGATAGGCTGGCTACCAGTTCAGGGTGTACCCCGCCTCTCGCCCGAAGTTAGCTGGGATAGGCTCCAGCACACCCGCGACCCTTGTGAGGATGAAGGGGAACAGAAAATTGATGGATGGATGGATGGTAGTGTAGTAGTCCTACATGATGCTGCCTTTCACACAGACGGTGCAGGTTTGATTCCTGGACAGTACCCAGTCACAACCATTCCCACGTCCGTATAAAAAAAATAGGTGGGTTGTGTTAGGAATGGCAACTGGTGTGAAAACTTGTCTGGTTTGTTTCAAATAAATCATTCAAGCGACCCCACTGTGGTGACACGTGTCAGGACAGGCCAAAATTCAATCTGCGCCTCTTGTATTTGGATTCCACACTGGAAATGAGTGATTTGGAGTGTGACTTACAGTGCTGTGCGAACTACTTCACGGTGCACCATTTATATATATATATATATATATATATATATATATATATATATATATATATATATATATATATATATATATATATATATGGCACAAACGTAAGTACAATTTTTAAATAATGAAAAGGGCATGTGTCATAACCATGAAATGTCGTAGGTTGAGTGTGTCGTGAACCTAGGATCCCCTGTACACACAGGTGAAACACCAAATTAAGAAACACTTGTTTGTAAATATTACATTCTCATTTATGCACCTCTTTTATTTAATCTTAATATTTGAGTTAGCTCTGGTAGGGTTGAGGGGGTCCGAAAATTCTGGGAATTCTAGTGCTAGACCAGAGTTTAGCTTTGTTGTTTTCGTCTTGCAGATATCACAGAGCATCTGGCCACCTGTTGACTGAAAGGCACCCACAATCTCATGATGATAGCTGTTAATGAGACGAACGCCGTGTGTTGAAGGTCTGCCCAAAACAGATTATATGAGTAAAGCGCTAGGCGAGGCACAAACTGTGTGACTGGCAGATTGTAATCTGGTGAAAACATGTGATCAATATTTAGAGCTTCCGACCGTCATGTCTCACATGTCCTCCTCCAGCACGAGACCACAATACGTGTCACATAATCTATTCTGAGTGATTGCAAAGTGAAAGTTACGTATACTGTCATATATACTGCCAAGCACATTAACATACCGTTTATATTGAGTATACGACATTGTGTAGTAATGAAAATATCTACATTGAGAGATTCTTGACTGTGTTTTCTGACCTGGAGAGATGGATTAAGATATAAATCCAAATAATTCCAGGCCGATGTATTATATATTACATACAATTATTACAATCCAATCACGACAAAAAAATAAATATTGGGTAAAGAATAGCTAGTGTTTCCGTAGCTACAGAGAGCAGTGTTGAGAATAACATTACTTTAACGTAGTAATGTACAGCATCGCGAATAAAAAAAACAAAAAAACAATACCGTAATATACTGATCACAATCTTAGTTATGTGTATAATAATGCATTTAAAATAGCGTTTTCACCAACAACACCCCGCTGGGACTCAGTCTTTACATAGAGTTGTTCTACTTTGCTGTGAACTGGGTTTCCTTCACGCTTCCTGCAAGTTCAGATCGAACTGTCATTGGCTGCCTTTTTAGCTACTGTTGATATATATATATATATATATATATATATATATATAAAATGCAGCCCTATGGGGGGCACAAGTCAGTGGAAACTGTAGGCCGGTCCCAAGCCCGGATTAATGCAGAGGGTTGCGTCAGGAAGGGCATCCGGCTTAAAACTTTGCCAAACAAATATGACCGTTCATCCAGAGAATTCCATACCGGATCGGTCGTGGCCCGGGTTAACAACGTCCGCCACCGGCGCTGTCAACCTGCGGGGCGCCGGTGGAAATTCAGCTACTGTGGATCGAAGTCAAAGAAGAAGAAGAGGTGGAAAATGGGTTCTTCGGCAGAAAGAGAGGAGGAAAGCACAGAGCCTAGAACTGAATGTGGGGACTTTGAATGTTTGGAGTATGACAGGAAAATCTCGAGAGTTGGTTGGCATGATGATTAGGAGAAAGGTTGATATATTGTGTGTCCAGGAGACCAGGTGGAAAGGCAGTAAGGCTAGAGGTTTAGGGGCAGGGTTTAAATTATTTTACCATGGTGTAGATGGGAAGAGAAATGGAGTCGGGGTTATTTTAAAAGAAGAGTTGGCTAAGAATGTCTTAGAGGTGAAAAGAGTATCAGATCGAGTGATGAGGCTGAAACTTGAGATTGAGGGTGTTGTGTGTAATGTGATTAGTGGCTATGCCCCACATGTAGGATGTAACCGAGAGGTGAAAGAGAAATTCTGGAAGGAGCTAGACGAAGTAGTTCTGAGCATCCCAGACAGAGAGAGAGTCGTAATTGGTGCAGATTGTAATGGACATGTTGGTGAAGGTAATAGGGGTGATGAAGAAGTGATGGCATCCAGGAAAGGAACTTTGAAGGCACAAACATAGGGTGACCTACAAGAGCGGAGGTAGAAGCACACAGGTGGATTACATCTTCTGCAGACGATATAATCTGAAGGAGATTACCAACTGTAAGGTAGTGGGAGGGGAGAGTGTGGCTAGACAGCATAGGATGGTGGTGTGTAAGATGACTCTGGTGGTGGGGAGGAAGATTAGGAAGACAAAGGCAGAGAAGAGAACCATGTGGTGGAAGCTGAGACAGGACGAGTGTTGTGTATCTTTTCGGGAAGAGGTGAGACAGGCTCCCAGAAGACTGGACCACTGCAGCCAATGTGATCAAAGAGGCAGGCAGGAGAGTACTTGGTGTATCTTCTGGCAGGAAAGGAGAGAAGGAGACTTGGTGGTGGAACCCCACAGTACAGGAAATCATACAAGGAAAAAGGTTAGCTAAGAAGAAGTGGAACACTGAGAGGACCGAGGAGAGGCGAAAGGAATATATTGAGATGCGATACAGGGCAAAGGTAGAGGTGGCAAAGGCCAAACAAGAGGCATATGATGACATGTATGGCAGATTGGACACTAAAGAAGGAGAAAAGGATCTATACAGGCTGGCCAGACAGAGGGACAGAGATGGTTAGGGTGATTAAGGATAGAGATGGAAATATGTTGACTGGTGCCAGCAGTGTCCGAGCGAGATGGAAAGAATACTTCGAGGAGTTGATGAATGAGGAAAATGAGAGAGTAGGGAGAGTAGAAGAGGCTGGTGTGGTGGACCAGGAAGTGGCAATGATTAGGAAGGGGGAAGTTAGAAAGGCATTAAAGAGGATGAAAAATGGAAAGGCAGTTGGTCCTGATGACATTCCTGTGGAGGTATGGAAGCATCTAGGAGAGATGGCTGTGGAGTTTTTGACCAGCTTGTTCAATAGAATTCTAGTGCGTGAGAAGATGCCTGAGGAATGGAGGAAAAGTGTACTGGTGCCCATTTTTAAGAACAAAGGTGATGTGCAGAGATGTGGGAACTATAGAGGAATAAAGTTGATGAGCCACACAATGAAGTTATGGGAAAGAGTAGTGGAGGCTAGACTCAGGACAGAAGTGAGTATTTGTGAGCAACAGTATGGTTTCATGCCTAGAAAGAGTACCACAGATGCATTATTTGCCTTGAGGATGTTGATGGAAAAGTACAGAGAAGGTCAGAAGGAGCTACATTGTGTCTTTGTAGATCTAGAGAAAGCCTATGACAGAGTACCCAGAGAGGAACTGTGGTACTGCAATAGAATTCTAGTGCGTGAGAAGATGCCTGAGGAATGGAGGAAAAGTGTACTGGTGCCCATTTTTAAGAACAAAGGTGATGTGCAGAGATGTGGGAACTATAGAGGAATAAAGTTGATGAGCCACACAATGAAGTTATGGGAAAGAGTAGTGGAGGCTAGACTCAGGACAGAAGTGAGTATTTGTGAGCAACAGTATGGTTTCATGCCTAGAAAGAGTACCACAGATGCATTATTTGCCTTGAGGATGTTGATGGAAAAGTACAGAGAAGGTCAGAAGGAGCTACATTGTGTCTTTGTAGATCTAGAGAAAGCCTATGACAGAGTACCCAGAGAGGAACTGTGGTACTGCATGCGGAAGTCTGGCGTGGCAGAGAAGTATTTTAGAACAATACAGGACATGTACAAGGGCAGCAGAACAGTGGTGAGGTGTGCTGTAGGTGTGACAGAGGAATTTAAGGTGGACGTGGTACTGCATCAGGGATCAGCCCTGAGCCCCTTCCTTTTTGCAGTGGATAGGCTGACGGATGAGGTTAGACTGGAATCCCCATGATGTTTGCAGATGACATTGTGATCTGCAGTGAAAGCAGGGAGCAGCTGGAGGAACATTTCGAAAGATGGAGGCATGCATTGGAAAGAAGAGGAATGAAGATTAGCCGAAGTAAGACAGAATATATGTGCATGAATGAGAGGGCTGGTGTGAGCAGAGTGAGGCTACAGGGAGAAGAGATAGCAAGGGTGGAGGACTTTAAATACTTGGGGTCAACCGTCCAGAGCAATGGGGAGTGTGGTCAGGAAGTGTAGAAACGGGTCCAAGCAGGTTGGAACGGGTGGAGGAAGGTCAGGTGTGTTATGTGACAGAAGAGTCTCTCCTCGGATGAAGGACAAAGTTTATAAAACAGTGGTGAGTCCAGCCATGATGTATGGATTAGAGACAGTGGCACTGAAGAGACAACAGGAAGCAGAGCTGGAGGTGGCAGAAATGAAGATGTTGAGGTTCGCTCTCGGAGTGTCCAGGTTGGATAAAGTTAGAAATGAGCTCATCAGAGGGACAGCCAAGGTTCGATGTTTTGGAGACAATGTTAGAGAGAGCAGACTTCGATGGCTTGGAGATGTCCAGAGGAGAAATAGTGAATATATTGGTAGAAGGATGATGAGGATGGAGCTGCCAGGCAAGAGAGCTAGAGGAAGACCAAAGAGAAGGTTGATGGATGTTGTGAGGGACGACATGATGGCAGTTGGTGTTCGAGAGGAGGATGCACGAGATAGGCTTACATGGAAAAGGATGACGCGCTGTGGCGACCCCTAACGGGACAAGCCGAAAGGAAAAGAATATATATATATATACACACACACACACAGTGGGTCCAGAAAGTATTCAGAGCCCCTTAAATTTTTCACTCTTTGTTATATTGCAGCCATTTGCTAAAATCATTTAAGTTCATTTTTCCCCTCATTAATCAACACACAGCATCCCATATTGACAGATAAAAAACGGAATTGTTGAAATTTTTGCAGATTTATTAAAAAAGAAAAAACTGAAATATCACACAGCCATTCAGACCCTTTAATGTGACACTCATATAGTTAACTCGGGTGCGGCATTTCTTCTGATCATCCTTAAAATGGTTCTACACCTTCATTGGAGTCCAGCTGTGTTTGATTATACTGATTGGACTTGATTCGGAAAACCACACACCTGTTTATATAAGACCTTACAGCTGACAGTGCATGTCAGAGCAAATGAGAATCATGAGGTCAAAGGAATTGCCTGAAGAAGTATACATTTTTGGCCTTAATTCTAAGCGGTATGTGTGGAGAAAACCAGGCACAGCCCATTACCTGTCCAATACAGTCCCAACAGTGAAGCATGGTGGTGGCAGCATCATGCTGTGGGGGTGTTTTTCAGCTGCAGGGACAGGGCAAGTGGTTGCAATCGAAAGAAAGATGAATGCGGCCAATTACAGGGATATCCTGGACGAAAACCTTCTCCAGAGTGCTCAGGACCTCAGACTGGGCCGAAGGTTCACCATCCAACAAGACAATGACCCTAAGCACACAGCTAAAATAACAAAGGAGTGGTTTCAGAACAACTCCGTGACTGTTCTTGAATGGCCCAGCCAGAGCCCTGACTTAAACCCAATTGAGCATCTCTGGAGCGACCTGAAAATGGCTGTCCACCAACGTTCGTCATCCAACCTGACAGAACTGGAGAGGATATTGTGATATTTCAGTTTTTCTTTTTGAATAAATCTGCAAAACTGTCAAGAATTCCGTTTTTTTCTGTCAATATGGGGACCTGTGTGTCCATTAATGAGGAAAACAATTAACTTAAAAGATTTTAGCAAATGGCTGCAATATAACAAAGAGTGAAAAATGTAAGGGGGTCTGAATTCTTTCCGTACCCACTGTATATAGATTGGAGCAACGATGCCTGACGTGGAAGTCGAAATCTAAATTGTAAAAATAGATCGCACATGCAACTATTGATGAATGAAACTAGCGAGCAGCATGTAGAGTATTGTAACAAAGTAAAAGTACCGTTTCTTCTCAACATAAATACTTGAGTAAAAGTAAAAAGTATGCTTTAATAAAACTACTCAGACAAGTACCATTTATCAAAAATGTCCATCCATCCATCCATCCATTTTCTGAGCCGCATCACTAGGGTCGCGGGCGTGCTGGAGCCTATCCCAGCTGTCATCGGGCAGGAGGCGGGGTACACCCTGAACTGGTTGCCAGCCAATCGCAGGGCACATAGAAACAAACAACCATTCGCACTCACAGTCATGCCTACGGGCAATTTAGAGTCTCCAATTAATGCATGTTTTTGGGATGTGGGAGGAAACCGGAGTGCCCGGAGAAAACCCACGCAGGCACGGGGAGAACATGCAAACTCCACACAGGCGGGGCCGGGGATTGAACCCGGGTCCTCAGAACTGTGAGGCTGACGCGCTAACCAGTCGTCCACCGTGCCGCCCAAAATGTCCATCCTTCCATTTTCCAAGCCGCTTCTCCTCACTAGGGTCGCGGGCGTGCTGGAGCCTATCCCAGCTATCATCGGGCTGAACTGGTTGCCAGCTAATCGCAGGGCACATACAAACAAACAACCATTCGCACTCACGTTCACACCTACGGGCAAGTTAGAGTTGTCAATTAACCTACCACGCATGTTTTTTGGGATGTGGGAGGAAACCGGAGTGCCCGGAGAAAACCCGCCCAGGCACGGGGATAACATGCAAACTCCATATAGGCGGGGCTGGGTATTGAACCCGGTCCTCAGAACTGTGAGGCAGACGCTGTAACAGGTCGGCCACAGAGCCGCCTTGAGTAAATGTAACGGAGTAAATGTAGCGCGTTCCTCCCCACTCTGCATACAGCTGCGTATCATCAGCGTAGGTGTGAAGTTCACGCCATTCCTCCTGATGACACCGCCAAGATGAAGCTTATCTGGGCTTACCGTAAAACTTATTTCAGTGAGGTAGGATCAGAACTATTTGTGTACAGTACCAGAGAAGCCAAAGAATTATGTGGTCTACTGTATCGAAGGCAGGGCTAAGATCCAGCAGAACCAACGCTGTTAGTTTACGATTGTCAAGATTGAACCGAAAACAATTTAACATTTTGACTCAGCTTTCCTCCCACATCCCCAAAACATGGATGAATTGGAGACTCTAAATTGGCCGTAGGTGTGAATGTGAGTGCAAATGGTTGTTTGTTTGTATGTGCCCTGCAATTGGCTGGCAACCAGTTCAGGGTGTACCCCGCCTCCTGCCCGATGATAGCTGGGATAGGCTCCAGCATGCCCGCGACCCTAGTGACGAGAAGCGGCTCAGAAAATGGATGGATATATATATATATATATATATATATATATATATATATATATATATATATATATATATATATATATATATATATATATATATATATATATATATATATATATATATATATATATATATATATATATATATATATATATATATATATATATATATATATATATATATATTATATATATATATATATATATATATATATATATATATATAGGCGGCACGGTGGCCGACTGGTTAGAGCGTCAGCCTCACAGTTCTGAGGACCCGGGTTCAATCCCCGGCCCCGCCTGTGTGGAGTTTGCATGTTCTCCCCGTGCCTGCGTGGGTTTTCTCCGGGTACTCCGGTTTCCTCCCACATCCCAAAAACATGCATGAATTGGAGACTCTAAATTGCCCGTAGGCATGACTGTGAGTGCGAATGGTTGTTTGTTCCTATGTGCCCTGCGATTGGCTGGCAACCAGTTCAGGGTGTACCCCGCCTCCTGCCCGATGACAGCTGGGATAGGCTCCAGCACGCCCGCGACCCTAGTGAGGAGAAGCGGCTCAGAAAATGGATGGATGGATATATATATATATATATATATATATATATATATATATATATATATATGAGGGCAGTTGGTGTTAGAGAGGAACATGCAGGAGATAGGCTTACATGGAAAAGGATGACAAGCCGAAAGGAAAAGAAGTAACTGTTAGACATGGTACTTCTGGGGTACACTCTTGTTTTCACTCTGTCTGTCTGTTGTCTGTCTGTCTCTCTCTCTCTCTCTCTAAAAGGCCCTATGCATGCATTGTTGTTGGTTTTTTCACTTGGAAAATGAATTGTGGCAGCTCTGTCAGTTCAACACGTTCCTGGAGGAAATTGATGTACATCACCAGGACCTACTTTATCACTCCAGAGTCCGCTGGTTAAGTTTGGGCAAAGTGTTTCAACGAGCGTGGGAGCTCAAAGATGAGATCGGTGCATTTTTGGACTTACTGGGGAAGGCCGGCGAATTTCCTGAGCTCAGCAACAAGAACTGCTTTGTGACTTTGTGTTACTGTGGATATATTTTCACACAGCGGAAGGATCAGTTTGTGCATGACATGTACACAAATGTGAAAGCCTTCAAATCCAAGCTGGCTTTATTCTCCAGGGAAATTTTGAACGTCATTCACTCATTTTCCCACACTAGCCACGCTAAAAGAGGCAGGCGCAAATGTGAAGAAATACATCGAGTCACTGGATGCGCTGCACGCAGAATTCTGCCGTCGCTTTTCTGTTTTGAAAAAATTTAAGTCACTTCAGTTGGTGGCCTGTCGCCTGTCACAAGATCCTGAAACAGCACCAGAGGAGCTGCAGCTGGAACTGATCGACTTTCAGTCTTACCCTGTCTTAAAAGAGAAGCTCAACTTTCTTAAACTGAACGACTTTTGTGCTTCACTTGGTGAAGTGGTATTTCCAAACCTCCGGAGGAAGGCACAGAAGATGGTGACGTTCTTCAGCTCGACCTACGTGTGTGAACAGATGTTCAGCGTCATGAACATGAACAAAGCCAGCCACAGATCCAAGTTAGCTGACCAACACCTCAGATCCATCCTGAGAATAGCCACAACTAAACTAAATCCAAACTTTGATGCGCTGGCTAAAAAGGGAGACCAACAATTCTTCCCACTGAAATTAAAAGTAAGTTTCTCAGTTGTGTCATGTAAAAAATGCTTTTGAAAAGAATTAGTTCAATACATGTTACGTCATTTCTGTTAACGGGTGCACATAAGTGGTGCGCAGCTGCACGTACATTCTCAAAATAAAACAATGCGCACCAGATCAAATAACACGCTGCACATACTGGCACACTCTCACTGTTCTGTCCTTGCGCTGGTCGCTGTTGAGTTTTGGCACTTGAGGTGATTGAATAGAAGGAGCAGGACAAGTATATCTGTATCTCCTACCGTTTTTGAAATAAAGACAGTCAGGAGGAGAGTGATTATCATAATATCCTGAAGAATAACATAACTTTCAGTGCTTTAAATAACTGTTAGTAATAAAAATATTTTATTCATTTATTTTCAGTGTTTTAAGAGTCATTTCAATAAATAGCTAAATACTGCGGGACTTCAAAGACAGATATTTTGTAGTCATGGTTTTGTTCATTTTCAATTGAAATTAAAACTTCTACATATCCCATGATATTTTATTTTGTTTTATGAAGTGGATTACCGCGGCATAATGGCCGACTGGTTAGCACATCTTCCTCACAGTTCTGAGGACAAATCCGGGCCACGCCTGTGTGGAGTTTGGATGTTCTCCCTGTGCCTGGGTGGGTTTTCTCCGGGCACTCTGGTTTCCTCCCACATCCCAAAAACATGTACCCCGCCTCCTGCCCGAAGATAGCTGGGATAGGCTCCAGCAGCCCGCGACCCAAGTGCGGATAAGCACTAATGAAAATGGATGGCTGGAGGTGGATTACCAAAACACTCCATCCATCTGCTCCTGGTCCGGCCCCGCTGTCAAATTTTAGAACCCTTTGTGGCCCATGAATCCAAAAATTTGCCCACCCCTGGATTAGAGGCTGACATTATTGGGGATTCCCACCGAGTCCCGTGGGTCCCGCGGGATGGGAGTAAATTTCACTATCAGTCACGGGATTTTTTTCAAAGTTTTATTTTTTATTTTTTTTTAAACACTCGGGATTGGGAGGGGGTGGGATTAACCTCTGTGGGAGTGGGAGGGAACGGGAGTTAACATATTGGTTGTATTTTTTTGCCTCCAGACATTATCTTTATGCCCAGAACTATGGAATCAGTGTCAATCTTCTCACCATTTACTAGGTCCTTTAAATTACTGGAATGTACATAAATGTAAATAATATTTACCACCCCAAATTTTCAGTGTTAATGTTGATTATCAGCTAAAAGTGTGTGTGAGTTTGAGCAAATTCTCCTTTTTTCTTTTTTTTTTTCATCCTGTTCGGATGTTAGGTCAAGCAGAATGGAAAATCTGTATCCCTTTAATGCCGAAACAGTTTTATTGTGTCACAGTGGAGTTTTTAAGCTTCCACTGTGGTATTATAATTGAGGTTTATTAAGAATCAGACTGGATCAGTCGAACAGAACAAAGTTTCAAGAAGGGAGAAAGAAACAAAGACAAAAGACAAAGCACTAATTGTAAACAGGATGAGAGAAGTAAATCATTACATTATCTACAACAATGAAATGTTAAATATGAGTGTTGCATGGGGCTGTAGTGCTACACCCTGAGAGGGAAGGATCGGACAAGATAGAACAGGACAAGGACAGGAGAAGAAGCATACAGTACCAGGGTCGTGAACCCGGCTGTATAACTGAAGTGTGGTGGCATTAATTATGTAAATTATAAAAGTGTACAGAACGAGAACACAAGTGAGGGGATACACAAGCAATTTGCATATTCATGAGTTATTTGTTGCAGTAAGGGGTGGTTGCCTGCGGATACATGCAAGTGAATTGATACCGTTTTACATGCACAAAGACTGACAAAAGTATCCTGTAATTGCTGTGGCCGCACCGCGGCGGCTGAGGACCACACCCAATCAATTGAGGGGCGGGATCAGGCCCAGGGGTCCACTCGAGATCAGCCCGGCGGACGGGACACGTCCCACACCGAGGGACCCAGGGCGTTCCGCCGCCCCCACAGAGGCGCCCCGACAACCGGCCACCCAGCGGGGGCCGCAGGGACCCAATGCCACCCCCCCAGGAGTAGGAAAACGATCGAAGCAACATGGCCGTTTTTTTCGACCGGACCGCACCGCCGGCTTTTCCGGCCATCGCTCGTGCACCCGGTTGGGCCACCAAGGGACAATGGAACAAAGGAAGGGGGAGGGGGTGGCTGGGGAGATGTTAGGAAGAGCCAGGAAGCAAGACAAGAGCCGGCTAGACACCAAGAGCCAGAAGCAGAGGAGGGAGCCACAGGTAAAATAGCCAGGGGGTGTGTTCAAGAGGGACGAAGAAACCTGGAGGAGAAGACCACACCCATCAGCTTGAACCTAGTCTACAATTCTGACCCATAAAATGGGCTTAAAATCATATATTAATATAAAATACTCCCAACTTTGTACTCTTTACTCATAGATCAAGCATATAGAATGACTGTTTAAACTTTAGTCTTGGCAAATCAACTGTTTATGGTTCAATCACATTTTGTGCTGCTTGAGGTTTCAAATCAGGACAAACAGTTTTCAAAGTCTTGCAGCTGCACCGGTAAAGTTGACACACTGACACGGACATCAAGGCATGCATTTGGAATATTTCTGCAGAGTTCGTGAAATATCAAAACGGACATTTTCAGTTAAAAACAACTGAATGGAAGTTTATGGGTTGCAGTACTCTCAAACGCCAGTGGGTGGTGCCTTGCTGCATGTTTGAATATTAAGCAACTAGTTCATTGCTGTATTTGTCGATCTGTCTCAGCTTGGTCTCCCGGAGAGAGAATTCCACCTTTTGACTGCTGTGAGTTCAAACGAAGAAAATGACTCTATGATGACTGTAAACCAAGATTTAGAGGGGACCTGCTAATTAATTTAGGGTCCATTAGGCGTCTTCTAGTAGTTATCTCGAACACCAGGGCAGCCTGGAAGAATGCAGCCCGTCACGTGGGGGGAGGTTGTGGCAACTGGGTCAGAGTCACTACATATATATATATATATATATATATATATATATATATATATATATATATATATATATATATACATCCATCCATCCATCCATTTTCTGAGCCGCTTCTCCTCACTAGGGTCGCGGGCGTGCTGGAGCCTATCCCAGCTGTTATCGGGCAGGAGGCGGGGTACACCCTGAACTGGTTGCCAGCCAATCGCAGGGCACATAGGAACAAACAACCATTCGCACTCACGCCTACGGGCAATTTAGAGTCTCCAATTCATGCATGTTTTTGGGATGTGGGAGGAAACCAGAGTGCCCGGAGAAAACCCACGCAGGCACGGGGAGAACATGCAAACTCCACACAGGCGGGGCCGGGGATTGAACCCGGGTCCTCAGAACTGTGAGGCTAACGCTCTAACCAGTCGACCACTGTGCCGCCTATACATGCAAACTCCACACAGGCGGGGCCGGAGATTGATCCCGGGTCCTCAGAACTGTGAGGCTAACGCTCTAACCAGTCTCCACCGTGCCGCCTATATATATATATATATATATATATATATATATATATATATATATATATATATATATATATATATATATATATATATATATATATATATATATATATATATATATATATATATATATATATATATATAAAGCTTAAAGCTTGCTCTTGAAGATGATAACAGAGGCTCAACTGCTCATTCCTTACTCCTAGAAAAGTGGTACAGATGGAAAGAATGAGGAAAAATAGGTAACATGGGGAATCCAGGTGGCAAAAGCTCTGCTTTCTCTCAATGGTACCTAATAAGCTTAAGAAGCTGGAATCTTTCCGCTCCTTTTCTCCAGCAGATCAAAGTCAACTTAGAATTTTGGATTTGGCTCCTTAATTAGATGGATTAGTATCAAATTAGGTTTTGATTTGATGTGACTTTGCACAGCAAAAAGTGACAGCATATGAGGAGACCTAACATACAATTCTCCCAGGAGTGGCACCACTGGGGAAAAGGAGGGCCTCATCACTGGGAGGCCCCTGGAAAGGGTCCTCAAAGGCATTCTTCAACAACAATAGACTGTCGCTTTTTTCCTGCCTTCCTGCTTTTTTTCTGCTCTTTATACTGCTGTTCAAGTGGGTGAGGAATGACTGCCAAATGACAAAAATGTTCAAAATGTGGCTCTTTGGACAGAAGTGTAGGGTGCTGTGATGGTTGGGTAAACTTGATTTGTCCGAGGAAAATTCCAAATGTATGTTGGACTGATTAGTTGACTAGTCAACAAGTTAACTTAACAAATGCACTTTGGCGTTTAAAATACACTAATAGCTAATCACATGGTTTCTTCCAATCAGACAATTTACAGAGGACTTTCAACTCGCCCCATCTGCTGCTGTCAGACAGAGAAGTGGCAGCTTCAAGGTGCAGTTGACTGGTGTCAGCCATGCCCCATTCTTGAGTAACACGACAGCGATAGATTTCTTCATCGAATTCTTCTTCATAAAAGTGATACTAAACACTCAAAGTACTCATCAAATAAAGTTTCTCCAAACTTGTTTGCTATTTCAAGTACTGATAATCTATGTCCAAGAGTCAATTTCCCTGGATAAAATGGTTTTATATGTTATTTGACACCACAAACACAAAGAGCTTATGCTTTTTTTGTGGGGGGGGGGGGGGGGGGGGGGGGGGGGGGGGTACTTCTGCCTCTCGGTAGTTTTAATTTGCATATTACCAAAATATGTCTTTCCATTAGATTATTTTTGGATATATATCTAACATTTAGATATATTTTTAACATTTAAATATATATTCAGGATTCAGTTTTAATATTTTTATTTAACTTTACATTTGCGATTTAAATATATATTTAACATTTTTATATTTCAATTCAAATTTACATTTAACATATATATAGGCACACACCCAAGCACACAGACACACACAGACACACACACACACGCACACACACACAGTGTTGGTAAAATTCATGTTCTACTAATCTAATCCCGGCCCCACCTGTGTGGAGTTTGCATGCCCTCCCTGTGCCTGCGTGGTTTCCTCCCACATCCTAAAAACATGCATGGTAGGTTAATTGAAAAGTCTAAGTTGCCCATAGGTATGAATGTGAGTGTGAATGGTTGTTTGTTTATATGTGCCATGGGATTGGCGACCAGTTCTGGGTGTACCCCACATCTCACCCGGACTCAGCTGGGATAGGCTCCAGTATTCCCACAACCCTAGTGAGGATAAACGGAATGGGAAATAAATGACGGGATTTGAACTCGGCCCTCAGAACTGTGACGCAGATGTGCTAACCGGTCGCCCACCGTGTTGCCCTGGCTGACTATATTACCCAAATATTTTATGTTACCTCGTGTTATATTACAAGAAAATAAAGTCCATATTATGACAGTGTGATCGTACAGTGTTTTAACTAAAGCATTCTGGTACAAACCATAATTTTCCTAACAAATAACACATTCTCTCCCATTTATGGAGTGTCCCTGAAAGCACCTCAAACATCCATCCATCCATCCATTTTCTGAGCCGCTTCTCCTCACTCGGGTCGCGGGCGTGCTGGAGCCTATCCCAGCCTATCCCAGCTGTCATCGGGCAGGAGGCGGGGTACACCCTGAACTGGTTGCCAGTCAATCCCATTCCAACAAAACGCAGTCCAGCTATCCAATAGCATTTAATTGTTCACGCAGAGGGCTTATTTCTCAGCAAACTGATTGGGAGGTGATTGTTAATTCTACAATGCACAGTGACTGTACAGTACCATAAAAGTGCAAAGAAATGCACGATTTCCCTATCGCCACACTATTTTTATTTTTCTTGGTAAGAAGTATATTTGATTGTTGTTACTTTATTATTTACACATTAAGAATACAGTTTTAAATCCTCCCTGTAACTAGTATTACTAACTGATTCCTTGTATGTTTTGGACATACTTGGCAAATAAAGATGATTCTGATTCTGATATGTCAGTAATACGTCACAACAAATATTTGACCCAGCCGCTGCATCATGGCTTGTCACTTGTGAATGTGCGCAATCCAGCCCAGCTGAGAAATCACAACTGATCAGAAAAGTGAGAGTCAGACAGGAACTACTCAGTGTGGAGAATACAGCTTAGGTGGTTTAGCTTGCCACATGCTCAAGCGGCATGGGGCAACCCCATAACAGGGCTTCCATTTTTTTATGACACGTTTACGTTTAGCAAAGAGGAAAAAAATGTGACTCACTGCCAACGAAAGTGGTGCGTCATTGGGTGTCTGTGAGCACAAAGTCACGTGTGTGTGTGTGGGTGGAGGTGGTGCCGGGGGGGGGGGGGGGGGGGGGGGGGGGGGAGTGCACAAATTCGTGCCTGTTCTTGTGTGTGCTCATTTGACAAGTTTACAGGAGTTGAGGGTTCTCTGTTTACACTGAGTCATGTTAGTCACCACTTTATGTCTGACAGACGTTAGCTGTTGCAGTCACTTCTCTTCTTCTTGTTCTCTATAGCTACAATAAAAACCAAGTTTGTGTCTGACAGCTAGACCCTGTCTAAATTTGAGAATGACTCATAGAAGGATTTATCTTTATGAATTTTTATTTACCTTTAGACTGTTTGAGATCAACAGGAGGATCTGTCCAGGGTAAACTCCACCTCCCTACAGGCCAAACACAAAGAAGTGAACATGAACAATTTTAGAACTCCTTTAGCCCTTAATCCCACACCACAGGTATCACTGTTCTTCACGGGCTGGGAAGGACTCCATTAAAGGGAAACAAAAATTTTCAAAGCAAGAATACATTGCATGTGCCAGCACCTATTCAAAACTCTAATTAATGTTGTGTTTGTGCAATAAGAGTTAAACAGGATAACTAATCAACATAAGGATGGGGCGCCATGGTTGGCGAAATCATTATCAGCTACAGACGTGTAGTGACGATGAAGCGCCAGTAGATTGCCTGCTACCACAGCGCTCAACTGTGTCAGCAGACAGATTTTAGAGAATGATGGATTTTGCAAGTGCTATACTATTGTTCTGTCATTTTTACGCATTATTAGCCAATTTAAAGTGGTGAAAATAGCTTGAGTAACATGGTTCCTGACACAGATCGGGTAGGACACAACGGCCAAGACACAGTTGGTAAGTGGCAAAATCAGGCAGTTTATTACAGGCAGGGTTTGGCACACAGGTAGTCAAGGCAACAGTATCCAAAACGAGGCGAGGCAAGGACAAGGTTAAAAAAACAAGCAAGGTCGTACACAAGGACAAAACCATGGATAGGAATGATGGCTACAAAGACTCACTAGGTGCGACGTTTTGGCAACTAAAAGAGTGAAAAACCCAGTGCTTAAATATCATTACTAATGATACCAAATTAGAAACACCTCAAGTGACACGTGACAAAGGAACCAAAACTAAAACTAATACAAACTGAACGTGACTCACCAAAATAAAACCGGAAGTACTAAACAACCCATAAAATGGCAAGTGACAATAACTTAACTACAAAAGCAGTGACCATCCATGACCAAAAAACGGAGACAGACATGACATTGAGAACCAATCTATTAACGCTCATGAATGCTCCACTGTCTGAGAACTGATTTAAAACTGTGCTGTGGTGTCAGGCAATGTCCCTCAAAGCTGAAAGTCTGGATATATTTTTTTTGTGTGTGAAAGTATTTAGTTTAGATACATTTGAGTAAACCTGTTTTGTTAAAATGATCAGTATTCAGATTCATTTTAGCCTATTAAACTGCTCACCGTTTTATTTATTGACTCCCCCATGGCTCTAAAAGTTTTGAAAGGGAGTTGGCCAGCCGGGGCGAAAAGCTACCTGGCGGGAACCTAGCGGCTGGTTCCGGCGAGCTGGCGCCATACTTAACAATTTTAATCAATGACATCTTGAAAGATGCAAGAACAGCTTGTCGCCATTGGGAGCCAGCCGGGATTCCGCCCGACAGCGACAATATGTACTGTATGGTGTCGTTGCTGAAGAAGAAGAAGAATCACCTTTTATTGTCATGAACATGCATGCATGCACACAAAATTTGTTCTCTGCATTTTACCCATCACAGCGAACACATACACAAGTTAGTGGAACACACTGGAGCAGGGGCAGCTGAAGCGCCCGGGGAGCATTTCGGGGTATCAGTGTCTTGCTCAAAGACACCACAGCTGTGAGTCCGGGGGATGTTGGTGGATGGTCCAGTCGGGGTGTTGAACCTAGGTCCTCCACGGTGGCAGGTGATGATCTTAACCATTGGGCCACGGCTGCCCCATACTGACTAACACTGGATGGTTTTCTGAGTTAATAAAGCTGCATAATAACCTGGAACTGGCAAACATCACATTCGCACTATCGCGAGAGTGAAAATGGCAGTCTCGATAAGCGAGTAGATGCAATGTTTTAAACATTTTTTAAGAATTAATACTTTGGAGATTTACGTATGCAAACAACAGCTGATTAAGAAGATATGCACATTTAAACTGCAACAAAGTTTTGACATCTTGGATTTAGTTCCTCTTTAAATTTTGGTGAATACACAAATTATAAAAATAAGCAACACTCCCCAAAAAGTTGATTTGATCAGTGGATCAGTTTGATCAGTCCAAATCTTTACTGACGACTAATTCTACCGATCATGTCAATGAGACAGCTGCAACATACAGTAGATCTTTCATCCATCCATCCATTTTCTGTACCGCTTATCCTCACTAAGGTCACGGGCGTACTGGAGCCTATCCCAGCTATCTTAAGAGGAGAGGCGGGATACACCCTGAACTGGTCCCCAGCCAATTGCAGGGCACATATAAACCAACAACCATTCGCAATCACATTCACACCTATGGACAATTTAGAGATCTTATTAATGACAATTCACTCACACTTCGTAGCTGGATTAAGCACTTTGCAAACAGTCTTTAGGACCAGTCTATATTCATTTGTGTCCTGCATTTGTGAGTCTGCATTTAATATATCAGCCACTATGTTTGTAGGTTGCATTGCACATTATGTTGTCTAGTTATACACAGAGTGCAAGCATCACTCTGAGAGGTGGAAAATAAGTGTTTTCGGACCCCGGCAATCTCATAACTTGCTCAAGTTTTAACTAACAATGAGGAGGGGGCAACAAGTGAAGAGGCCTCAGGTTTATGAAGCCACTTGGGCACTTTCATGCTTCGCCACTGTACCTGAAACCAGATGTGGATTCTAAATTAGTCTCTATCCATTGCTTAAAAAACATCCATCCATCCATCCATTTTCTTTACCGCTTATCCTCACAAGGGTCGCGGGCTGCTGGAGCCTATCCCAGCTATCTTCGGGCGGGATGCGGGGTACACCCTGAACCGGTCGGCAACCAATCGCAAGACACATAGAAACAAACAACCATTCACACTCACATTCACACCTACGGGCAATTTAGAGTCTTCAATCAACCTACCACGCATGTTTTTCGGATGTGGGAGGAAACCGGAGTATCCAGAGAAAACCCACGCAGGCACAGGGAGAACATGCAAACCCGACACTGACGGGGCTGGGATTTGAACCCCGGTTGTCAGAACTGTGAGGCAGATGTGCTAACCGGTGGTCACCATGCCACATAAAAAACAATTTCACTAAAATATCAACAGCTTTCTTGTGCCTGATATAAATTTACAGACAGGCCACAGCAAACATCTCAGTATGAACCGCACTGGTGCATTGCCATGAAAGTATATCCTGTTGGGCACCTTGATGGTTGCAAAAAAAGCATATTCCTTTGACACCATGTCCAGCATTACTATGGTTGAGCTTTAACTTATCAAAGTATTGATTTCTTTTTTCAGCGAAGAGTTTGCCATTAACTCAAACAGAAAGGAAAGTGGTTAGAGTGAATAGTTATTTAATGATAGAGTGGAAGGGAACAAAAATATCTTGGCTTGTGCTTGGTATTTCAATGTCCAGAGTGTAAAGTGGTGAGCATTGCTGTGATTCTTCAGTACTTTGTGAATTGCAGTCACCTTAAGAACACAGTTGAGCTAAATTTACCACAGGCTAATGCCCTGAAAAGCTTTACTCACAACCTCAGATCCAGTCTAAGTAAGATAAATGGTGAGTTATTAAGAGCAAGATTTTGTTTTTTGGGTTGGATAAATTTAGTTTGTCATGTTGACGAAATTAAGTTATACAATTTGTAAAACAGGCGGCATGGTGATCCACTGGTTAGCTGGGATGGGCTCCAGCATGCCCGCGACCCTAGTGAGGATATCGGGTACAGAAAATGGATGGATGGATGAATTTGTAAAACAAATACAGTCCTAGACTTGCGCCACTTCAAATGCACTATCAAATATAAAAAATACATTGTACAGTATATCCATGAAAGGTATATGAAGTAGTTTTCATATCAGATTTGACTAAACTTCTCAACAAAATAGATTGTAGTTAATTGATATACCGCAGAATCAGACTTCTGTTTGGTTGCATGATGAGAGCAATGCAGCAAGACAGAGGCCCATGTATGCGCAGCAGCTAAAAGCTCTCCCTTTCCATGTGCAGTGTGTTTGTATTTTCTCAATGGTGTCTTGTTCGAGAGGAAGATTGTGTATAGTAGGACCCAATCAATGTTGACCTACTACTATAAAGTAGCTTGACATTCACAAGCTCCTTCCAACTGACACACATTATACCAAGTAACATTGCCAGGGCACCGTGTTTCCCGTGGATAGATGTCTGCTACTACAGCTACCCCCTATAGATGTTCGAGGGCAGAGAGGGAAGCTCTTCAGAAGATCATAAACACAGCACAGAAAATTGTTGGCTGCCCTTTGCCCCACATCAAAGAAATAGGCACCTGTCGTTGCCTGAGAAGGACGAATGACATTGTCTCAAACCATCCCCCGCGCTTACCACCAGTTTGACCCGTTTCCCTCTGGGAGACATTACAGGTCAATCAATGCACGCACAGCCAGAATGACCAACAGTCTCTTCTTAGGGCCATATGAATATTGTGCAAACAACACTGTAAATAGTTATTATTTGTATTGATAATACCCATACAGTGATTGCACTGCACTACTCTCACAACTATTTAGAGTGTGTACGCAAAGTATTCAGACCCCCTTAAATTTTTCACTCTTTGTTATATTGCAGCCATTTGCTAAAATCCATCCATCCATCCATCCATTTTCTGAGCCGCTTCTCCTCACTAGGGTCGCGGGCATGCTGGAGCCTATCCCAGCTGTCATCGGGCAGGAGGCGGGGTACACCCTGAACTGGTTGCCAGCCAATCGCAGGGCACATACAAACAAACAACATTCGCACTCACATTCACACCTACGGGCAATTAAGAGTCCCCAATTAATGCATATTTTTGGGATGTGGGAGGAAGCCGCAGTGCCCGGAGAAAACCCACGCAGGCACGGGGAGAACATGCAAACTCCACACAGGCGGGACCGAGGATTGAACCCCGCTCCTCATAACTGTGAGGCTGACGCTCTAACCAGTCGTCCACCGTGCCACCTTGCTAAAATCATTTAAGTTAATTTATTTCCTCATTAATGTACACAACATCAATATTGACAGAAAAAAACAGAATTGTTGAAATTTATTAAAAAAGAAAAACTGAGCTGTTTTCTCCGGCACTCCTATTTCCTCCCACATCCCAATAACATGCGTGGTAGGTTAACTGACAACTCTAAATTGTCCCTTGGTGTGAATGTGAATGGTTGTTTGTATGTGCCCTGCGATTGGCTGGCAACTAGTTCAGGGTGTACCCCGCCTCCTGCCCGATGATAGCTGGGATAAGCTCCAGCATGCCCGCGACCGTAGTGAGGAGAAGTGGCTCAGAAAATGGATGGATGGATGGATGGATGAAAAACTGAACTATCACACAGCCATAAGTATTCAGACCCTTTGCTCAGTATTTAGTAGAAGCACCCTTTTGAGCTAATACAGCCTTTCAAGTTTTGGAGTCTTTCAAGTTTTTCACACCTGGATTTGGGGATCTTCTGCCATTCCTCCTTGTAGATCCTCTCCAGTTCTGTCAGGTTGGATGGTGAACGTTGGTGGACAGCCATTTTCAGTCTCTCCAAAGATGCTGAATTGGGTTTAAGTCAGGGCTCTGGCTGGGCCATTCAAGGACAGTCACGTAGTTGTTCTGAAGCCACTCCTTCGTTATTTTAGCTGTGTGCTTCGGGCCATTGTCTTGTTGGAAGGTGAACCTTCGGCCCAGTCTGAGGTCCTGAGCACTTTGGAGAAGGTTTTCGTCCATGATATCCCTGTACTTGGCCGCATTCACCTTTCCTTCGATTGCAACCAGTCGTTCTGTCCCTGCAGCTGAAAAACACCCCCACAGCATGATGCTGCCACCACCATGCTTCACTGTTGGGACTGTATTGGACAGGTGATGAGCAGTGCCTGGTTTTCTCCACCCATACCGCTTAGAATTAAGGCCAAAATGTTCTATCTGGGTCTCATCAGACCAGAGAATCTTATTTCTCAGAATCTAGGAGTCCTTCAGGTGTTTGTTTGTTTTTTTAGCAAACTCCATGCGGTCTTTCATGTCATGCATTGAGGAGAGGCTTCTGTCGGGCCACTCTGCCATAAAGCCCCAACTGGTGGAGGGCTGCAGTGATGGTTGGCTTTCTAGAACGTTCACCCATCTCCCGACTGCATCTCTGGAGCTCAGCCACAGTGATCTTTGGGTTCTTACCTGTCTCATCAAGGCTCTTCTCCCCCTATTGCTCAGTTTGGCCAGACACCCAGATCTAGGAAGGGTTCTGTTCGTCCCAAACTTCTTTTCCTTTCGCATTGTCCTGTTAGGGGTCGCCACAGCGTGTCATCCTTTTCCATGTAAGCCTATCTCCTGCATCCTCCTCTTTAACACCAACTGCCCTCATGTCTTCCCTCACGACATCCATCAACCGTCTCTTTGGTCTTCCTCTAGCTCTCTTGCCTGGCAGCTCCATCCTCATCATCCTTCTACCAATATTCTCACTCTCTCTCCTCTGGACGTGTCCAAACCATCGAAGTCTGCTCTCTTTAACTTTGTCTCCAAAACATTGAACCTTGAGCTCATTTCTAATTTTATCCAACCTGGTAACTCCTCGAGCGAATCTCAACACCTTCATTTCTGCCACCTCCAGCTCTGCTTCCTGTTGTCTCTTCAGTGCCACTTTCTCGAATCCGTATTTCATTGCTGGCCTCACCACTGTCTTATAAACTTTCCCCTTCATCCTAGCAGAGACTCTTCTGTCACATAACACACCTGACACCTTCCTCCACCCGTTCCAACCTGCTTGGACCCGTTTCTTCACTTCCTGACCACACTCACCATTGCTATGGACTGTTGACCCCAAGTATTTAAAGTGCTCCACTCTTGCTATCTCTTCTCCCTGTAGCCTCACTCTTCCCCCTCCAACCCTCTCATTCATGCACATATATTCTGTCTGACTTCGGCTAATCTTCATTCCTCTCCTTTCCACTGCACGCCTCCATCTTTCTAACTGTTCCTCCACCTGCTCCCTGTTTTCACTGCAGATCACAATGTCATCTGCAAACATCATGGTCTACGGGGATTCCAGTCTAACCTCATCTGCAAGACTATCCATCACCACTGCAAACAGGAAGGGGCTCATGGCTGAGCCCTGATCCCACCTCCACCTTAAATTCTTCTGTCACACCTAAAGCACACCTCACCACTGTTCTGCTGGGCTCATACATACTAACATACTTCTTTGCCACTCCAGAGTTCCACATGCAGCACCACAGTTCCTTTCTGGGTACTCTGTCATAGCCTTTCTCTAGAGCCACAAAGACACAACATAGCTCCTTCTGACCTTCTCTGTACTTTTCCATCAACATCCTCAAGGCAAATAATGCATCTGTGGTACTCTTTCTAGGCATGAAACCATACTGTTGCTCGCAAATACTCACTTCTGTCCTGAGTCTAGCCTCCACTACTCTTTCCCATAACTTCATTGTGTGGCTCATCAACTTTATTCCTCTATAGTTCCCACAGCTCTGCACATCACCCTTGTTCTTAAAAATGGTCACCAGCATACTTTTCCTCCATTCTTCAGGCATCTTCTCACCCGGTAGAATTGTATTGAACAAGCTGGTCAAAAACTCCACAGCCACCTCTCCTCGATGCCTCCATACTTCCACAGCAATGTCATCAGGACCAACTACCTTTCCATTTTCATCCTCCTTAATGCCTTAAGGCTGCCTAACTTCCCCCTTACTAATCATTGCCACTTCCTGGTCCACCACACTTGCCTCTTCTTCTCTTCCTTCTCTCTCATTTTCCTCATTCATGAACTCCTCCACGTATTCTTTCCATCTATCTAGCACACTACTGGCACAAGTCAACACATTACCATCCCTATCCTTAACTTGCTGCACATCCTTCCCATCTCTATCCCTCTGTCTGGCCAACCTGTATAGATCAAACACCAACACAAAACACCAACACAAAAAAAAACTACACACGCAAAAGCACCCCAAAACCCCCACAAAAACACCACCCCCCCACCCCCCAATCCCATACACCACCCCCCCACCCCCCCCACCACACCCAAGCCCCCCCCCCCCCCCCGACACCCCACCCCCCTCACCACCCCCCCCCACTCCCCCGCCCCCCCCCCCGACCCTCCCCCCACACCCCCTCCGCCCCCCCCCCCCCCCCCCGCCCCCCCCATCCCACCTCCCCCCCCGCCCCCCCCCCACCCCCCCCCGCCCCCACCCACCCCCCCCCCGCCGCCCCACCCCACCCCCCCCCCCCCCCCCCACACCTCACCCCCCCCCCTCGCACCCGACCCACCCACCCTCCCCACCCCGACGCGCCCCCCCCCCCCCCCCTCCCCCACCCCCCCCCCCCCCCCCGCCCCACCCCCCCCTTCCCCCCCCCCGCCTGCACCCCCCCCCCCCCACCCCACCCGGACCCCCACACACGCACCCCCACACACAAGCCCCGCGCCCCACACCACCCCACCAACGCTCGCACACCTCGCACACGCCGCCACACACACACACGCACACACCCCACCACCCCCCCACTGCACACGCCCCCCACCCCCCCCCCCCCCCCCACCCCGCACCCCCCCCCCACCGCACCCCCCCCCCCCCCCAACCCCCCCCCCACCCCTCCCCCCCCGCCCGCCTCCCCGCCCCCCCCCGCCCACCTCCCAACCCCCCCCCCCCACCCCCCCCCCCTCCCCCCCCCCCTCCCCACAACCCCCCCAGACCCCCCCCCCCGCGCCCCCGCCCCCCCCCACCCCCCCCCCCCACCCCCCCCCCCCCCCCCCCCACCCCCCCCCCCCCCGCCCACCCCCCCCCAGCCCACCCCCACCCCCCCCCTACCCCCCCCCCCCCCCCACCCCCCGCCCCCCCCCCCTCCCCCCCCCCCACCCCACCCCCCCCCCCTCCTCCCCCCCCCCCCCCCGCTCCCCCCCCCCCCACCCACCCCCCCCCCCCCGCCCCTCCCCCCCCCCCAACCCCTCCCCCCCCCCCCCCCCCCCCCAGCCCCCCAGTAAGCCCTCCCCACTCCTGGCCCCACCCCCCCCCCCCCCATCTCCCATCCCCAACACTCCCACCGTGCCCCAACCGCGACCCCCCTAACTGCCTATTTAATATAGGTAAGAGGTGATGCAGCCGCCGGAGCCCGGATCGCCACCCCCCGCAGTGCACGGGGAAACACTGCCCACACCCACACACGTTTAGGCGGGACCGTGAGGCTTAGCCACCCCGCTCCTCCTGCACCAGAGCGGCAGACGCAACTAACAAACCCTTCGACCACACGTTGGTGCCACTGCAAAATCATTTAGATTAAATAATATCCTCCTAAATGTACACAACATCCATATTTGACAGAAACCCAAACAGAATTTTGAAATTTATTAAAAAAGAAAAACGAAGCTTTTACAATTATCATCCGGCACACCAATTATCCCTCCCACCATCCCCATAACAAGCGTGGTATGGTTTAAACTGACACCTCTAAAATGTCCCTATGGTGTGAATGTGAATGGATGTTTTTCTGTGCCCCAGCGATTGGCTGGCAACTAGTTCGGGAGTACCCCCCCGCCTCCTGCCCGAAA